>NC_071268.1:27840993-28025993 GCF_023375685.1 Ictalurus furcatus
AAAAGAGAGATGTGAAAGTGATGGAAAGAGAGATGTGAAAGTGATGGAAAGAAAGCACGAGTGCTGTGATGGACAAGGAAGGATAGAGAGAGCAGAGCGTGAAAGAGTGTGAAGAGTAAATAACAGAACATATAGAAAAGAGAACGGGAAAATAATGATCAAGAGGGAGTTAAAGTAAAACCGGAGGGAGGGCGGGAGAAAGAAAGTAATAAAGTAAACAAGTAAGAAGACACTAGGAAAAGCGACAGTAGGAGACAAAGGAGGGAAAGTGGAGAAAAGGATAGAGGTGGGAAAGTGAAGGAAGGAAGGAAGACTAACGAGATAAAGAGAGGGACTGAGCGATTGAGAAAGTAAAGGAGAGAGAAAGAGGAATGATGGATGGACTGTTAGAATAAAAATGACAGACTGTTCACCACGAAGAGAGAGAGAGAGAGAGAGAGAGAGAGAGAGAGAGAGAGACAAAGGGAGACGGGTAGACAGAGTTAGAGACAGGTTAGAGATGTAACTCAAGCAAAGACAGGATGTCCAACAGAGAAGAAAGAAGCAGAAGACAGATGAGTGTCCAGTGTGACTGTTCCCTGTGGGAGAGTGATTCCAAGTTCACACCAAGCCCTGAGTAAATTCTATCCCCATTTAACACCGTGGGATTGTGGGACGTCCACAAGACGAGTTAGTCCTCACATACTTTATAGCAGCAGTATTAGTAGCAGTTTTAGTATTAGTAGTAGTTTTAGTAGTATTAGTAGTAGTATTAGTAGTAGTATTAAAATTAGTAGTAGTTCTAGTATTTGTAGTAGTATTAATATTAGTAGTAGTTTTAGTATTAGTAGTAATATTAATATTAGTAGTAGTAGTATTAGTAGTCGTATTTGTATTAGTAGTAGTATTAATATTAGTAGTAGTATTAGTAGTAGTAGAATTAGTAGTAGTTTTAGTATTAGTAGTATATTAATATTATTAGTAGTAGTATTAGTAGTAGTAGTATTAATATTAGTAGTAGTATTAGTAGTAGTAGAATTAGTAGTAGTTTTAGTATTAGTATTAGTATTAATATAGGTATTAGTAGTAGTATTAGTAGTAGTTTTAGTATTAGTAGTAGTATTAATATTAGTATTAGTAGTATATTAATATTAGTAGTAGTAGAATTAGTAGTAGTATTAGTAGTAGTATTAATATTAGTATTAGTAGTATATTAATATTAGTAGTAGTATTAGTAGTAGTAGAATTAGTAGTAGTTTTAGTATTAGTAGTAGTATTAATATTAGTATTAGTAGTATATTAATATTAGTAGTAGTAGAATTAGTAGTAGTATTAGTAGTAGTATTAATATTAGTATTAGTAGTATATTAATATTAGTAGTAGTATTAGTAGTAGTAGAATTAGTAGTAGTTTTAGTATTAGTAGTAGTATTAATATTAGTATTAGTAGTATATTAATATTAGTAGTAGTAGAATTAGTAGTAGTATTAGTAGTAGTATTAATATTAGTATTAGTAGTATATTAATATTAGTAGTAGTATTAGTAGTAGTAGAATTAGTAGTAGTATTAATATTAGTATTAGTAGTAGTATTAGTAGTAGTAGAATTAGTAGTAGTATTAGTAGTAGTATTAATATTAGTATTAGTAGTATATTAATATTAGTAGTAGTAGAATTAGTAGTAGTTTTAGTATTAGTAGTAGTATTAATATTAGTATTAGTAGTATATTAATATTAGTAGTAGTATTAGTAGTAGTAGAATTAGTAGTAGTATTAGTAGTAGTATTAATATTAGTATTAGTAGTATATTAATATTAGTAGTAGTATTAGTAGTAGTAGAATTAGTAGTAGTAGTAGTATTAATATTAGTATTAGTAGTATATTAATATTAGTAGTAGTATTAGTAGTAGTAGAATTAGTAGTAGTATTAATATTAGTATTAGTAGTATATTAATATTAGTAGTAGTATTAGTAGTAGTAGAATTAGTAGTAGTATTAATATTAGTATTAGTAGTAGGCTAGTAGTATTAAATGTTTTGCTTTCGTAGACTGAATTCAATTCGATTCAGTTCAGTTTTATTTGTATAGCGCTTTTAACAACAGACATTGTGCCGAAGCAGCTTTACAGAAATATATACATTTCCAATCTAAATTTTAAATTGATTAATTTATCCCTAACGAGCGAGCCAGAGGCGACGTCGGCGAGGAAAAAACTCCCTGAGACGAGATATGAGGAAAAAACCTCGTGAGGAACAAGGCCCGAAAGGGAACCCGTCTTCATCTGGGTGACACCGGATAGTGCGATTACAAAATAATACACCCCTCCTTTAACAGTGTGCTAAAAGATACAACCAAAAGTGCAATTGTGTAACCAGGAAATTCATTATAGTGATAAGTTCTGAACTGTTTACTGATGGAAACTTGAGTGTAGAGTCTGTTTGAGCAGTCCTAAAACTCTCATTGTAGTTGTAGTCCCAAGACATCGTACCAGAACTGTTCAAACGTATCATTTGCAGTCCAATGTCATCTTTATGGTTTCTGAGTGTGTCATTACGTTGTCCACATGGGACCATCCTCAGTAACAGCGAGTGGTTTCCAAGTGATGAGAACTACAGCTAGAAGTAGGGCATCAGGACGGATCAGGCAGGTCCGGAGAGCAGAACGGGTCAGGTCCACCGTTATCGCAGGAGTAACACATGTAGACTTGTGATCGTGACGATTAGATGTTGGTATCATCCAAAGTCTTCGCAGGCGTTGGCGTCATCGGGAATCTTAATAGAGGATGGTCCTGAGCTGAAGCTGGCACATTCACTGATTACCAGGAGCAGGAAACAAAAGCAGAAGGATTAGCGTAGCTGCTGTTCATTGCATTTCAGGCAGAGATGACCGTGTCTATAAGAACTCTAGCAGCTGCATTGTGGACTAACTGTAGCTTATTTATTGAGGATGAGGATGCAGGACAACCACCTATCAGTGCATTATGATAATCCAGTCTTGAGATAATGAACGCCTGGACTAGTTTTCCTGCGTCAGAAACAGATCAGATGTAAGGCTGTTTTTGTTAGCTGGGAAATATGATTTTTGAATGACGGGTTGCTGTGTAATATAACACCCAGATCTTTAACTGTAGTGGATGACGTAGGCGTACATCCTTCTAACTGCAGATTGTGTTCTAACAGCTTTTGTGGACGGATTTTTAGGTCCAAATAGTAATATCTCTGTTTTATCCGAATTTAGTAAAGGAAAATATCCGGTCTTTAATGTCTTTAAGACGTTCTGTTAACGTGGAAAATGTAGAAATGTCCTCTGGTCTTGTAGAAATATGTAGCTGAGTATCATCAGTGTGACAGTGGAAATGAATCCCGTGTTTTTGGATAATATTTCCAGCGTGTATGAAGAAAACGGCAGGGGGCCTAATACCGATCCTTGCGGCACACCGTACTTTACTGCCATTATGTTAGAAAGCTCATCATTTAAACAAACAAAATGGTAGCAGTCCGACAGGTAGGATCTAAACCGTTTTAATACCGGTCCCTGAAAAACCAATGTAGTTTTGTAATTATCTAAGAGGATGTCATGATCTGTGGTGTCGAACGCAGCACTAAGATCAAGTAGACACGCAGTCTTGGTCAGATGATAGAAGCAGGTCACTTGTACTTTTGACAAGTGCAGTCTCTGTGCCGTGACGGGGCCTGATGAAACCTGATTGAAATTCTTCATGGATACCATTATTCTGCCAAAAAGGAGCATAATTGAGCAGACACAACTTTTTCTAATACTTCAGACATAAGTGGAAGGTTTGAGATTGGTCTGTAATTTGCTAGCTTACTAGGATCTAGCTCCGCCAGCTCGAATGTTCTCCGGACGTGACCTGGAGATAAAGAGGAGTTAATAATATTGAGAAGAATTCACACATTCACTTCCTGCCATGAAAAGCATTGTCTAAAAAACAAAGACAAGGTAATATGTATAATAACAAGTAAACAGGCTAGAAATAGGTGTTATATTGTGTGATTGTTGAAAGGTTTAGTGAAATAGGGAGCTGTGGGGTTATAGTAACCGGCAGTTCTTGTTAGCAGGGTGTAAACGCATGGCATATGTGCATATATATTTGGCGTTGAGATGGGAGTAGCCAGTCTGGGAAATGGAGGACCTGAGTGAGCGGGCGGAATTTGAAGATTTGTGGACAGTCTTATCCAGTTGTTTTTGTGAAGGAGTGGGATGCCGCTACAGGCTGGTCTCTAGCAGGCTTGTGTTATCACTGTACCTCCACACTGGAACGGGGGCATATTGTGTTCAGCATCAACAATCAGGAGAAGGAAGAGAATTGGTCCAAGCAAGGTTCCCTGGGACACGCCGCATGTCAGGCACTTCCATTCGTATGGGACACCATGGTATCAGTTTTTGTCTCTGTTTGGAGATGGAGTCAGATGATCAACGCACTAGCTCAGACCTTTAGCATTTATAAACAAGCAGCAATATGCATTCAGTCCGGTTGGTTTGAATCAAAACAAACATAATGGAAATAAATCAAATCAAAGTGAATTGAATCGAAACATGACAGGACCTTAAATCCCAGATCGACCTCACGCTGTTCACTCGGTCAGTCCGCGATCTGCTGTGTCCTGCCTCTCTCAGGCTGAGTAGACTTCATGATGAGAACACACTCTCCAGGAGCTGCTGTGTGTATGCGTGTGTGTGTGTGTGTGCGCGCGCGCCTGCCTGCCTGCCTGCCTGCCTGCCTGCCTGTCTGTGTGTTTTGTTATGGACTTGGACTCTGCTCTGAGTGGATTAAGGTGTTTAGGACAGATGGCCTTGCCTTGTGTTTGTTTGCTGTTCCCCAAATGACAGTTCTCCCTCTCTCTCCCTCTCTCTCTCTCTTGCTCTCTCCCTCTCTCTCGCTGTCTCTCTCTCCCTCTCTCTCTCTCTCTTGCTCTCTCTCTCTCTCTCTCTCTCGCTCTCTCTCTCTCTCACCATTCCATTAAATCCTCCACTCCTCTGTCCTTGGCTGTGTTTGAGTTACTCAGTGTTTCAGGTGTGTGTAATGGTGTGTTCCTTAACTGTGTGTGTGTGTACCCGTCTCTGAAGAGGCAGGGCGAAGCAAGCGTGGAGGGTGTCCTCACCCAGCTCGTCCTGGAGCACCTACAGCTCACGCCGCTACAGTGGGGTGAGTGATGTGAGCACTGTTACACCGCACCACACTGCTGACTACAACACTGTTACACCGTTCTACTGACTACAACACTGTTACACCACTCTACTGACTACAACACTGTTACACCACACTACACTACTGACTACAACACTGTTACACCGTTCTACTGACTACAACACTGTTACACCACACTACACTACTGACTACAACACTGTTACACCGTTCTACTGACTACAACACTGTTACACCGTTCTACTGACTACAACACTGTTACACTACACTACTGACTACAACACTGTTACACCGTTCTACTGACTACAACACTGTTACACCACTCTACTGACAACACTGTTACACCACACTACACTACTGACTACAACACCGTTACACCGTTCTACTGACTACAACACTGTTACACTACACTACTGACTACAACACTGTTACACCGTTCTACTGACTACAACACTGTTACACCACACTACTGACTACAACACTGTTACACCACACTACTGACTACAACACTGTTACACCACACTACTGACTACAACACTGTTACACCACACTACACTACTGACTACAACACTGTTACACCGTTCTACTGACTACAACACTATTACACCACTCTACTGACTACAACACTGTTACACCACACTACACTACTGACTACAACACTGTTACACCACACTACACTACTGACTACAACACTGTTACACCGTTCTACTGACTACAACACTATTACACCACTCTACTGACTACAACACTGTTACACCACACTACTGACTACAACACTGTTACACCACACTACTGACTACAACACTGTTACACCACACTACCGACTACAACACTGTTACACCACACTACCGACTACAACACTGATTCCTCTTTTCCTCTTCTTCTTGTTTTCTTGTTTCTTTTTTGGCTTCCTGACAGGTAAGTTCTTCATTTTGAAAAGTTGAACAATACAAAATAAACTTGTACAAATCCCACATGCTAATCAGGTGGGGCCCCCTTTAGGGAGGTTCCTGGTATAGCAGTGTACATTACACATCGAAGGTTTTTCATGGACTTGGTATCCATCAAAACATTGCCCAAGGCAATTACCTGCCTTGCCTGTCCTGTAGCTACACCTGTGTGGATGCAGATCTAGCAAAATATAGCTTTTGAAAAAAGTACTGATAAACATGTTTGAAAAAACATCTAACCATAGTTCAACGACTCCATTTCTCAAAAAATGAACCATCACGGCTTCTGTAGCAGATCCTCTGTTTCAGCCAATCACATGCATTTATGTAAATTATTCAGATGCAGGCAGCTTATCAGACTACAGACTAGCTACAGGGCACGGGATGCTAGCTCAGACAGGAAGGAGTTTTCCTGGACTTTGCTAGATGTTTCATTATATTTACCCTCTGTGGTCTGATTAACTGTTGGCGCCACTTTTTTTTTCAAGCCGACAATAAAAACAGAATGTTTTAAGACGAATGGTGGGCAGTGTAAAGATGTGAGGAAGGTTTTCCTGGAAAACCGAATTTAAAGAACGTCTGAATGGCACAGAATATATAAATGTCTGAGCAGACCGATTGATCTCTTCACGGTGGCTGTTAATCCACAATGAGTAGAAACTTCTGGTGAAATACAGATGCATCGTCACTGAATGATTCCCGGAACTTGATGGTATCTTTTCATTGGCCCGCATAGTCCCGGATCTCAACCATTTTTATGCAGGGAATCAGTGGTAAGTACTCTGTAAGAGGTAGGATTGGAAATTCTGGGAGAATCCTGTGCCAGTTCCAGGGAAAGAGGATGACCTCTTTATGACTGTTTATCCATTGATACTTTTTTAGCATGGCTGATTTAAAACCATCAACACAATCAACAAACAACAGATGGACGGCCAGTGACCGTGAGCCATATTAGGAACATCATCCAGTAAAGAAATCGGTGTTGTAAATCATGATCTCTGCTAATTCGTACTGATATGACCTGTAAACTGCTGCACTAAAATAAACAGTGTATAAAAAATGGTTTGCTCGCTGTCTGTCTCAGGTGCAGTGAGGCTCAGGGAAAAGGAAAGAAGTCATTTTCCTGTCTGTGGTCGGTGTAAAAGTGTGGCTGAAGTCAGTCTGATTGGTTCTTTGGTAGTGGAAAATTTGTCACATGTACGAAATACAGTCCTGGCCAAGTTTAGAAATGTTCTTTTTTTCACCACAGAAGCTGCAGGTAAGAAGCTAAATTTGAAAATAAGATGTCAGAACCTTGAATATCTGTAACTATACTCTGTTTACTGGACAATCTACAGCCCTATCCTCACCAATGTCATGGGCTTTGGGTAAAGACCAAAGGAATGAGGTTACAAGTACAGGTGGTGGAAACGAGGTTCCTCCGCATGGTTACTGGGCTATCGGAGGAGCTCAGAAATCAGGAGTATAAGAGTGTACTGCAGTTGCTGCTCCTCTGAGTCAAGAGGAACCAGTTGTGGTGGTTTTGTTGCCTTACAAGGATGCCCCTTGGTCGGCTAACGGTAGAGCCACGTCAGACCCGGGGTAGACGTGCTGGAGAGATTATATATCTCACAGTTGGGTTGGGAATCAACGGGGATATGGAACTTGTGGCCAGGGATAGAGAAATCCGGACTGATCTTCTCAAGGACGAGTGAAAGGAAAAACGCCTGAATGTATTAAAACACACAACATTTATTTACTGAAAACTCCGAGACTTTTAAGCTTCATCGCTACACGATACAGTACACCCCTGCACACAGTAAATGGACACCAGCTGGCCTGAGCACATGCTGCCCTGACGCTATCTATCCACCTCCTGACTTGCATTGATTTTGATTTTGATTTTTTAACAATGTTAGTTTTTAGGTCTCAGCAGGGGCAGGGGGTTCTCTAATCAGCACACTGCTGCCAAATGTCATTTCATTGCTTTTTAGCATTTTGTTGAGAACGCACATGATTAACATTAATAAGAATTAAGAGCATACCAATGCCTTTTGTCTTGTCACTCTTCACAATAGGAGCTTTATTTCTTAAAAGCAGTGCATTATCATGCCATAGGAACTCCGGTTACAAAACATGCTTTTAGCGAGCTCTTCTTGCCGAGTCTGTCAGAAATAATGCCTCTTTCTGTCTCGTGGTCTAGAGAAAAGGATTGCAGTCAGCTTGCTGTGTGATATGCGTTACGCTGTGACAGAAAGTGAGAGTACTGGAGAGTTTTATAATCACTCCATTCATTTGAAGGTGCGCTATATTATATGTACAGTATAGACGTTAAAATACTTACTTTGCTAAAATATAATTTCATTACAGTAGATGCTAGATGTTTATTTGGTGAGTGAAAGGTAAGTTATGTCTTTAATTAGCCTATATATATATATATATATACACACACACACACACACACAGTGGGGGGAAATACGTATCGAACGCATCAACATTTTTTTCAGTAAATATATTTCCAATGAGGCTATGCACATGAAATTTTCACCAGACTTTGGTATTAACTCAAGACATCTGGAAATATAAAGTATTCACAACATTAAAGTCCATAAATAGTTCTGTGTAATAAAGTGGAATGACACGGGAAAAAAGTGTTGAACACGCTAAGAAAAAGCAGTTCTCCCAGGCAAGGTAAGGAACCAGCTGAAATGTATGAGTTTACTCTTAATTTTTTCATTCTCCATTTTATCCACCTCTAATGAGTCCAATGTGGACTGAAAAGCTTGTTCAAATGTAGTAACATCCGCTGACAAAGTGCTTCAGAGAAAAACAATCTAATGTTAATTGGTCTTTAGGCCTTCTGCCATCCTTTCTTCCTTCTTTCAAATTGCACTCATGTTTCATTATTAGGAATTCTGTTGGAATTAGCGACAGAATCCGATCCAGCGCCTTGGAAACATGGCTCCACTCGGATGTCACGTTGACGACCCGTTCTTGACAATATTAATGGACAGCCGAGCACTTTTGTTTGCCCAGCACAGTTTTGATTAGCGCCACGCTAATGGGGTTTGCGTCCTCTGCTTTGTAAATCCTCCATACGAAGTGTGGCCAGTCATGCTCTCAGCTCCCCGATGAGCTCCCAGGCATGACTTTGCATTTTTTTTTTTTTCATCCAGGAGGTCGTTCCTGTGCCTGTGGAGATAGATGTCATGCAGTACAAAGCAAATGATAGACCAGGTTGGACTCTGGTGGCCATCTTGAAACCAATATGTCGGTGGGTGCAACACAAGAGCTGCAGGGTGCCACAGAGATGTGCCAATGATTGCAATTTCTAAACGACACATCATATTTGCATATTCGTTTTGTTAATTTCAACGTGGTGAACTGTCTGTGAGAGAAGTTCCCACTTATGTTATAGTCAAGTCAAGTGGGTTCTTATTGTCGTTCCTCATTTATAGCATGTATACATTGGAACGAAATGTCGTTTCTCCAGGACCGTGGTTCAACACGGAGCAGTATGCAAGACTACATAAAGTGCAAATAAAGAAGAGTTTGAGACGAGTGCAGGACAATGAATCCACCGAACAGAACAGTAAATACATAGGACATGGGCTGTAAACTGTAAACTATTGGTCGGGTAGCAGCAGTGCGTTTATTGTTCCGTAAAGTGACTGATGCGGGTTTGTAAATCATGGTGTGCGGTTGTATTGAGTCATACTGGGCTAGGTGTTTGACTAGCTCAGGTTTGTACGCAGCAGGGTGTTGAGTAATCCGACTGCCTCAGGGAAGTTTTGCGGAGTCTGCTAGTGGTGGCTCGGTCTCCACCACAGCTACATACAGTCGTTCCCTCCCTCGCCAGCCTCTCTTTTTTTTTTCCTCTCACTCACTCTCTCTCCTGAAGTTAATAAGATAAAAACAAATATCGCAGTTTGTTGTGTTACTGAGAAATCGCAAGCGTACACTCCTCTGTCCTGACGACGTCGGCGAAATGTTAGTGTTACAGTTACAAAGCTCTGACACTGGAGACTCCTTCCATAAATGTGAAATAAAAATCTCCTTACAGGAAACGTCATTACATCAGTGATCATATGTTTGTCTTTGTTAAATAATGTGTGCCTGATTACTCTTTGCACCTGTGTTTGGGTGTGTTCTGCATTATCACATACTGAGATAGCATGCATACCCCCACTGCTATTGTTTTCCAAGAAGGTTGCTTACTGCTCTTGCTAATTATGGGAGACAAACGACGGGCCATCTCTGAGACACTAGCCTGTTTCATCATCCTCCCGAAGCAGGATGAATAGATGAGGAGAGAGAGAGAGAGAGAGAAATGCCATTAAAACTGGAGGAGAGGGAGAGCTTTAACAATCTCAGAAATAATGCTGAAGCACTTTAATTGCGTGAGATGAGTGACAGCAGCAGATGAACCCAGCTGGTGTTGCTCAAATTGAATTTCAAAACCATTAGTCTTGGGTCTTAGCGCAAGCTCTGTAGATGATCAGCCCCTCCACAGGCCTTTAAAGTGGAGGTGGGGTGTGTATCGGGAGGGGGAGGCGACTGTTCCACCGCTGAAACACGATGTACTTTTCTGACAATGGAGCCTCATGAATGGTTTCATTTTAAGTAACTCTGCATGAATATTTTAAAGCCGCGAGTGAAAATGACTTATAGGAGAATTACCTGACAGCGTGTGCGGGTTATTTTATAATGTAAACCCCATTTGTCAACTTCAGTTTCCCGAACGAGGGTGAGGGAGAGTGATGAAGAGAGAATGAAAAGAGGTAGAGAGATGGATGAAGGGAACAACCTGCTTCAACAGCATGCTGGCAGTTTGAACCAGGTACAAGCAGCTCATACAGACACACTCTTCATAGTGTTTGGCCAGTATTAGCAGTGAAGATTAGGAACATGCTGGAAAACGATCAGCGTCTTGTGTTCACGTACAAGATTCGTGTGACCTCCCATAAGCTTACGGCATGCATAATGTACACGGCAAATCTGATCCAACGCAGAGCCGTTGTTCCGGACTGGTATTAACCATGTGCTGATACTCAAATACACACTGGTCAGATGGGGAAGATAGATTGGAGATTGGTTCCTAGACACAATTAAGTGCTTTGGGATGGCAAATAAAAGGTTTAATTTCCCACCACTCCTTTGGGAGAATCCTTAAAGCCATACAGCAAAGGGTTTTCCTTTAAGAAAAGTGTTCCCATTACTATCAATCTGAATACCAGTAGCCAATCATGGGCATCTGTGAGGGCATGAGGAAGAGGCCAGATAGCACGTTCATCCAAGTGTGTTATGCTGCCCTTTGAAGCAGCATGAGCAGCAGTTTGATACGATGAGGCGGTTTCAGAGGCCGTATCTCCAGCCTCCCTGGTCAGTAGATGTCACATCATAAGTCGAACCTAGCTAGTAGGAGGGGAATTGGCAAATAACTGTACTGGGTAGAAATGGGGTTAATGCACAAAATGCCAGGCTTTTCCCAAATGGATCAGCTGAAGAACCCTGGATGAATTCTTTTTTTGGAAAGCCCCAAGAGTTCTTCACCTGTTCGTTTGCAGATAGCCTGGGGTACTATTACATATGTAGCACTTAATCTGTTTGAAATGAACCCTGGTGTGTGTCGTCGTCGTCCCCCGGTGCAGTTGTTTAGTCAGGGGAGAATAGAAAAGCCTTGGGTGTGGGCCAAAATAACTTGTCTGAGATCATCTAAGAGACGTGATGTCAGTCTGAGCCACAAGTTGCAAACTGACCCAAAGGACAGAGCTGTAGCTCTGAAGAAATGACATGTTCTGGAGATTTGAATGGATTTGAACAGGAAACATGGCGAGCACATCACACGCCACACCGTCGCCAAACTTATTAACAAATTCAAAAAGACCTGAAGTGTTTTGCGGAACAACTGAGAAGTGGGTGTCCGCAACACAAACATCCACTGACGAAGGCACAACCCACGTCGTCCTAGCAAACAAAATCCCCGGTGTATAGAGACTTTTGGGACACCGTGTATATTATTGTTCCATATATTCCAAGGTTTGCAATTTGTAGACAAACAAAAGAGCAGGGGAAGAGATGAAAAATAGAAAGGAAGGACAGAGAGAACAGGAGGTGGAAAGAGCAGGTCTTGTGTCCTTTACAGATGATGCTTTTTCTCTTCATCTTTATTTGAATAAACAAGCACTAACTAAACAGTACTCATTCTCTGCAGTCACCTCAGGCGCCGAATCGGAAATCTACATCCATCTGCACACCTCGTATCGATTAGATCAGGGCGACTGTTTGGAAGAATTTCGAATGTTTAGGCAAGTGCCCTGAGAAAGACAAGAGACGAAAGAGATGATGACGACTTCACCCGTTAAATCCACAGGCTGCCTCAGAGGACACACTGTAACTGAACTCAGCTCACCCTGATGGACGGAAAGACAAATGTTTGGTCATGAAAGATGGAGGGATGGGGAGGGGGAGGAGAAAGGTCGGAGAATGGAAACAAAGGGCTCTGAGAGAGATAAATAGAAGGAGAAAGAGTGCATTGAGAGCGCATCCCTTTTTTTCTGATGTGTTCGATAGTGCTGCCCATACGAAGAGGCGGGTTGTACCGTGTCAGTGCCAAGGTAGACAGATGGCACGGTGAAGTGCATGGACAGGACATTCAGTGGCTGCAAATGAACAGTCCATTCAGTCCATTTAACTAAACATTGCTGTTACCCTGTTCCTACCCTGTTCGTACCATATCCTTACCCTATTTCTACCCTCTTCCTATCCTGCTACCCTGGCTCTTGGCTGGAGAACTTGGTTGTATTCCCACCTTACACCCAGGATATTCTTCGGCTCTAACCCCAAATATCCCCAAATTGCTTAGTGAAGATGAATGAATTAATATATTTGTAAAATAAATTCAGTAAATATAATTGTAACTATAGTAAATATTCAGTAGGTATAATTGATTTAACTGTCACTATTAGACAGGCTGGTAATAGTTATGGAAGAACAAAGTAGGAACTTGTAGTCTGCTCGACAGAAACAGGAGCTTGTGGGCTTCAGGATGGCCCACTGAAGTTACACATAACTTTATTTACGGACTTTAATGTTGTGAATTCTTTATATTTGTGGATTTCTTGAGTTAATACTGATGTCTGGTGTGGATATCGTCTGAATAACCTCATTCGAAATATATTTACTGAAAAACAAACGTTGACGCGTTCGATACTCCGAACCCCCCCGCTGTAGCACACTGTTCTTTGTGTCAGGATAAATCTGAATTAAATGCCATGACTATATTTGAGTAGGGTTGATTCTGAGCAGCATGTGGTGATTGTATGCTGTTCTGTGCCATGATGCCCTTAAGGGACATACTTAACCACTCTTTGCTGGAGGGGAAACTAGTCCCTGCAGTCAGCTAACGAGAAAGTTGCTTTGAGCAAAAGTGTCAACCCGGACGCTATGCAGATATAATGTGCCGTAATGTGAGTCGTAACTGAATTTGACATGTAAGGGCGAAGGAGAGGAACTTTCAGAGTTCTGTTCTTGCAACAAGATGGCATTGGTATAAGTTGGTTTTGCTCGGTTGTAGGCATAGACTCAGTCCATCACTGCCTGGAACATACATCTAGAGCTTCCATATCCTCCTTTACTCCAATTCTGGTTTAGATCTCTGACAGGTTTGTGTTTAGAACACGCTGAAATTACAGTAATTTCAGGTTTCTGCCTTCTAAAAACATTCACATTGTTATTAAACTCACCAGCGATCAGTTGAAGGTCTAATTTCAGGATTTACATTAATTTATCTCAATACCTTTGTATCAAACATTGGCAGCTTGTTACTGGGGAAACTGCAAAACTTTTATGCACGGAAAATATCAATAATGAAATGATAAATGGGGGGCAGTGGTGGCTTGGCGGTTAAGGCTCTGGGTTACTGATCGGAAGGTCGGGGGTACAAGCCCCAGCACTGCCAGGCTCTGGGTTACTGATCGGAAGGTCGGGGGTACAAGCCCCAGCACTGCCAGGCTCTGGGTGACTGATCGGAAGGTCGAGGGTTCAAGCCCCAGCCCTCCCAGGCTGCCACTGTTGGGCCCTTGAGCAAGGCCCTTAACCCTCTCTGCTCCAGGGGGCGCTATATCATGGCTGAACCTGCACTCTGACCGCAACTTCCTAACATGCTGGGGTATGCGAAGAAAAGAATTTCACTGTGCTGTAATGTATACGTGACCAATAAAGACTCATTAATAAAGACTCATTATAAATTAATCAACAACTTCTGACCAGTCAGAATTCAGACTTGGTGTAAATTTGGTATAGCGTGTTTTGACCCATTAGATTCTAGTAAGTATCGCTAAATGCTAGCTTTCATAACAGTTAGCTAAAGTGAGTTTCGCAGTTGTACGTGTTTCTAGAAATTCAAGTTCATGAACAGGTTCGAGGAGAGTCTCCGGGTTGGTGTCTCATAATTACAGTAACTGAGATGAACTGAACAAACAGTGCAAATGATATCTCCAGAGTGTCTGGTACGGAATCTTATACAAACCTCACCAGTTTGCTTTTTCTGCGTCTGGACTCTACAAGTTCCATCTCTTGCTTGGAATGGAACTGATTCATCACGTTTCCGGAGGTTCTAATTGCAAGATAACAGCGTTTCGGCGAGTTAGAGTACGATATCGTTGCGAGTTACATATCGACTTGTTTTGCGTGAGATACCTGGCACATTCTTCTAAAGATGAGGGATTATATCATCCAGCCTGGTTGCAGGAGCAGAGATTCTGTCAACACCGCTCACCTGAAGAGAACTCGTGGATATTTTTAGAAAGTGATGTGGGCTGGTTGTCGCCGTGCCGTGATAAAATACTGCCCACATACTTCATCTCTATCTCTCGCTCTCTCTCTCTGTCTCTCTCCAGATCTCTCAAACGTATTGCACAAATCAGGGCGGTGTCAGGAGACGCCTATCATTCTGACTGATGGCTAGAGTGGGCGGAGCTCGGCGACGTGGCTCGGGCTGATTTATCTGCTTGTTTTTCAGAGTTGTCACCCAGGTGCTGTCCATCACGGCGTAGCGCATACGTCTGGAGCCTCCCTGTCTACTCCGGCTCCTGAATTACGGCAGGGTATGATAAATATGGACGAAGTAGAGAGGAAAAGAAGATGAAGAGAGTGGTTTTTTATTTTATTTTTAGGCCTTGGTATTGTTTATTTGGTTTTATTATTGAAAATGCAGCAAGTTTGTTGTAGTGCTTGGGCATATCATCTGCTGAATTATAATTGAATCAGAACTTTTTTCATAGTGGGAGTTGGATATAGTGGAAGCGAAATGCTAGAGAGGTAGATGTTGAGTAGAAAGTGGCAAGCTTATGAGATCCTGCCGCTCTGGCTGATGCAACGAATGAAAGGAATGAAGACTGACAGAAGGAGAACCGAGATGTTCGGTCACAGCAAAAGGGGGGGGAAATGGAGCGATACAGAAGGACAGGATGAAAAAGATTGTTTCATGAAACCGCTTTTTGTTAAAGGTTCTGGATAACTGCGTAGTCAGAGACCGACCCCAAGCATCACAAGGGTCTTGTATCTGGATTGCATCCAGATAGGATTCTGTGGATAATCTCACCTGGATATTATAGACATGCTGCCGTAATCAATCCTGCGCTCATCTCCGGAATCTTCACACTATAACACACTCAGTACTGTTCGTCTTTCCTCTTCTACACCTGTATACTGTAATGATTCATAATCCCACCATCCACTATCACCCAGTCCTCGTTTGAGTCTGGTTCCTCCCAGTGGCTCGTATCAGGGAGTTTTTCCTCGCCACCGTTTCCTCTGCCTTGTTCATTGGGAATCTGATTTTGCATCTGGATTTCTGGATTTTCTGACCATTGTTGAAAATGAACTTGAATTGAACTGGATTGACCGGTTTGATATATCACTTGTTGGGGGGTGGGAGATCATGGTCTCATCAAGACAGGTCTAAAATGTATATAAATATTGAAAAGCAATTATACACTGTGTATATATAAACAGTCGTGGGAAAAAGAAAGTACACCCTCCGAAATAACAATTGTGTGGTCCTCACCAACTTCTATAAAGGAACAAATAATGTCAGGAGACAACAAAAAACACAACAGATTTCAGTGTGTAGGCATCTTCTTCCAGAAATATTGCCTCGCACCACCAGGGTTGTGGGTTCGAATCTCTTCTTCGGTCTGTGTGCATGGAGTTTGCATGTTCTCCCTGGGCACCGATTAATGGGTTGAAGGCCCAGACTGATGAGAATGACAAATATAAATACATTTTAAATTGCAAGATGAAGCAGTAGCAATCATGACCACGGGTCAAAGTAGCAGCAGGCAACAGCACAAGTCACAGGAGTAGTGGCAGCTACAGCAGCAATGCCACCCTGCTGCCCTTTTGTTCATCTCGACCTTTCTTGCAACGCTGTCCGCGGTCAAAACATACGCATCATGAGTGAAACTACAAATCAGCCGTGAATCCCTTTGCCTAAAGTCATGGCTCTGCTTTCCTGTGATCGCAACAGTTCTAGCCCATAGAGTCTGAGTGCTTGGCCCCCTGAAAATGCTGCATGCAGCTTTTAAGTTATCATGATATGAATAATATAAACTGTCTCATCCTCTTCTTCACCACGCCTTCCATTCACAGCACACGCTTGTTCTTATCGCTTTAGTGATACGCCGCTTTTTTTTTTAAAAGCCCATTTCCTCCACACTGTTCCTAATCCCACTTCTATCAAACCAAAACGGGATAGCTGTTGATTCCCTGCAGGGAGACGAGACCTCCTCCGGATGTCGAGACATTTTGAATCGAAGCCGTTTTGGGCTGTATTCGGTGTTCTAGTTGTAATTATTACATTAATCACTGGTTTAATCCGACAAATTCTTGATCGATGCTCGTTATTCAGCAGTTGATAAAATAGCACTCGATCCAGCGCGTCCTATTATTTTGCATTTACTCGTGCGCGACTTAACGTAGCTGTGAGATGAAACTCCAGGTCATGAAATCATAACGTGTGTGCTGGATGGGAGTTATTTCATCACGCTTTCAATTTGACGTTTGGATTTGTCATATTAATAAAATAAACGTTTTTTTTGGTTCGTTCGAGGCACTCTCCTGTAAAGAGAACCTGCCCACGGTTTATTAATTATTTAATCGGGTCATATTTACAGTATGTTTTAATATTGACCTCAAATAGCATTCCATAGTTTTCCCATAGTGTATTTACAGCCAAAACAAACATTTCAGTGTGTTATATTGTGCTTACATTGAACTGTCTGACAGTGGCACTAGACTTAAAGTCAAACGTGACGTTTCGTGGCATTTAGTATAAATATGTTCACCTTAAGGTTATCTAAAAGCTAGCGCGCTCCAAAACAGTGGCAAAATTTAGAAGATATATATACGCATTCAAAATGTACAGTCTCTCTTTACCACCGATACGGATCGACAATTCTGATGACATCATTCTGCACTTCAGGTTTTTCTCATCAGATGTTCTGTCCGATCAAACGCTCTCTAGAATCTGAAGTGTCCCGCCCATAACGTTATGAAAATCCTTGGTAGTAACTCTAAGTGCGGCTGTGAGGTAAGCTTAATCGCTATTGGCTATTTAAAAAGGGGGATGGGCCACTCGATATGTCCCGCCCTGACTTCCTGTTTCAGTGGAAATTTCATCGACACCGCGAATAACGCCGCGCGTTTCAGGGGACGTTAATATTGTTCCTCACGCCAGCTGATACCACGCAAGAGGTCAATATTGTATATAACTGAGCCATGACTCTGTTTTACTCAAACTCCGCCCCCGTGGGCATAACTCTGCCAGGACTTCTGAATAGCACTTTAACCAGGAGGTTACATCTGAATATGTGTGTGTGTGTGTGTGTGTGTGTGTGTGTGTGTGTGTGTGTGTGTGTTTATTCTCCAAATGCTCCGTCCTGCTCACTTTCCTAGCTGATGGTGAGCGGTGTTGACTCTCCCTCTCTCCGGAGACGTTCTTGTTCGTTTGCGTCCCTCACGTGGCGAAAGCAGCAGGATCAATTGTACACACACACATATTCACACATACACACCCTCCTCCTCCTCCTCCTCCTCCTCCCATTTTACCTAATTAAACGGAGCAATGAGTTAAGTGGTTAAAGATGGAACAGATAAGGAAGCTCATCTCCCTGAGTGATATGACGTTCACGTGGAGGCGGAGCTTACACAGAGACCGCCTTCGTCTGCACCTCGTCCTCAACTGTTCCATTTGCTTAATTAATTAATTTGTTTGAATCTTTATTGACTTATTGATTAATCAGTGTTTTGTTTTTTTTACTCTGAGTGTGACTGAGCATACGAGATTAAAAAACTGTCAATAAAAGGGAAAGCAGGTCATGTAGCATTCTGCTACTCATTTTACCTTCCACCTTACTTTTTTAATGCAGTCGCATTTTTCCCTTCCTTCAGTCCTTTTTTTTCTATCTGTACAGAACACACACACACACACACACACACACACACACACACACGGTTGTACGGCTGCTGTATTTATAGCAGTGTGTGTTTGCATGCACGGTGAAACTCTTATAAATATTTGACTCGCAGATTCAGTGGAGGAGCTCAGCTGATGCTCGACAGGTGGCATGTGTTTTACAGGGGACACACAGGAGAACACACACACGCACACACACACACACACACACACACACACACACACAACTCCTTCTTAGATTTTGCTTCTTCATTCTGTGTAGTGATGAGTAGAAGTTTTCCCAGAAGTGTGTCACTGTCCTTTGGTGTGTATGTGTGTGTGTGTGTGTGTGTGTGTGTGTGTGTCTGTGTGTGTGTGTGTGTCTGAGAGTACTTTGTGTGAATAGATAATACCTGTCGGCACAGTGGGAACAGTGAGGCTCCAGCAGAGATAATACACCTTCATTATATTGCGCTGGTCATAGCCTCCTTCATAAGTTGATCTACGTTGTGTGTGTGTGCGTGTGTGTGTGTGTGTGTGTGTTTGATTCCATACTCATCGTCTTCAGTAATACACTTTGAGCTTGTGTGTCTGTTGGAGAGAGCATGTGGCCCATCACTGTTGTATTTTTGGGTGATGTGTGTTTGGAGGGGGAGTTGGTTACTACCCTATGAGGCCGTGTGTGTGTGTGTGTGTGTGTGTGTGTGTGTGTGTGTGTGTGTGTGTAGACTATTGATTTGTGATAACTGCTGCAAAATGTCTCAGAATACAAACAGCATCATCAGAACAGCTCGTTAACACGGCATCATTAAAAGTCCATTAGAGAATGTTCCGCAGCATTCTCACACTTTCTTTCATTTTCCTCTCTCACAATCATTGCCTTTGAGTGCTGTTACAGTACCGAGATTTGCTACGGATCTGCGTGCCTCTGCTGTGCCGAGATTTGGTATAGAGCTGAGATTCAGTAATATGCTGAGATTTGTTACGGAGCTGAGTTCGGTTATGAGACCGAGTAAATGAATTTACCAAGCTGAATTTGTTACAGACCCGAGGTCGTTACAGACCGAGATCGCTACAGACCCCAGATCGTTACAGGACCCCAGATCGTTACAGACCCGAGGTCGTTACAGACCGAGATCGCTACAGACCCGAGATCGTTACAGACCGAGCTCGTTACAATGAATTTACCAAGCTGAATTTGTTACAGACCCGAGATCGCTACAGACCGAGATCGCTGCAGACCCCAGATCGTTACAGGACCCGAGATCGTTACAGACCCGAGATCGTTACAGACCCGAGATCGTTACAGACCCGAGATCGTTACAGACCGAGGTCGTTACAGACCGAGATCGCTACGGGACCCAAGATCGTTACGGGACCCCAGATCGTTACAGACCCCAGATCGTTACAGACCCGAGATCGTTACAGACCGAGATCGTTACAGACCCCAGATCGTTACAGACCGAGGTCGTTACAGACCGAGATCGCTACGGGACCCGAGATCGCTACGGGACCCGAGATCGTTACGGGACCCCAGATCGTTACAGACCCCAGATCGTTACAGACCCGAGATCGTTACAGACCCCAGATCGTTACAGACCCGAGATCGTTACAGACCCGAGATCGTTACAGACCCGAGATCGTTACAGACCCGAGATCGTTACAGACCCGAGATCGTTACAGACCCGAGATCGTTACAGGACTCGAGATCGTTACAGACCCGAGATCGTTACAGACCCGAGATCGTTACAGACCCGAGATCGTTACAGACCCGAGATCGTTACAGACCCGAGATCGTTACAGGACTCGAGATCGTTACAGACCCGAGATCGTTACAGACCCGAGATCGTTACAGACCGAGATCGTTACAGACCCGAGATCGTTACAGACCCGAGATCGTTACAGACCCGAGATCGTTACAGGACCCGAGATCGTTACAGACCCGAGATCGTTACAGGACTCGAGATCGTTACAGACCCGAGATCGTTACAGACCGAGCTCGTTACAGACCTGCAGCTTGTATTACATTCCCTTTGTGTTTCTTTTCTTTTCCCCAAAGTCAGGCACACGGTCAGAATGAATTCACACGGTCTCTGCAAGTCACATACAGATACACCCTGCTTTTCCTTAATGCTGCATCTGAAATATCTGGATAGTTTAAAGGCACTTGTCCGCAACCTGACCGCGGCTACGTCATCGCGGATGGCTAGATTACAAACGTGCGCTGGGACAGACGAGCACTTGCTCTCGACTTTGATTTCCTATTTTTAGCCCTCACGATGATGTAATGAAGACGTTCTGTTCCTCTTCCACAGGATTAAAGAGATAATAGTGGTGTAATTCAATGTACTCAACTCAGTGCACCCCTATCTGGTGTGTATCCCCCCCCCCCCTTTCTGTCTCTCTCTCTCTCTCCTTTATCTGTCTGTCTCTCTCCTTCTCTGTCTGTCTTTAATATGTCCACTCTAATAAGGCAACCGGTGCTACATTACACAGGGCCAACTTGTGGCAGGCTGCCACGCACACACTCTCACACACACACACACACACACACACACACACACACACAAAGATAGATAGAGAGAGAGAGTCATCACTTTGTGCATTGGATGTGAATAAATTTTACGAGCTATAATCTTCTCTGTAAGGATGCTGCTCTGTGCATGTGTGTGTGTGTGTGTGTGTGTGTGTGTGTGTGTGTGTGTGTGTGTGTTAGGGAATGTTCACACGCCGTTAATCTCTCTCTCTGATAGCGTTCCCCAAACATCAGCAGCTCTGTAATCGTACTCAGAGGCTCAGCGGATGCATTTTTAATGTTGCTGCTTGGCATTTTAACATATCATTGATTTTAGTGATGATGCAATTCATATCATTAAAGGCTCAATCCACACACATGCACACACACACACACGCACACACACACACACACACACACGTACTCAGGACTGTGATTGGTCAGAAGGTGTTGATTAATATTCTATAAAAGCAGCTCCGACAGTAGCGCAGCTGCAAATCACAGCTTTATATTAATGCGCTCGCTCTACTACGCTATCGTTTCTATAGCAACAACTCGTTCCCCAGTGTCAGCGCTTTGTAACAGTCCGAGGTGAAGCTGTAACTTTACGCTTTCTGACATGTTCAGCACAGAGGAGTTCACGCTTCTTTGCTGTATCTGGGAAACGTGGCAAGCAGTTATGTCACAATGTTGTCATTTATCATCACTATCTGGTATATATGTGTGTGTGTGTGTGTGTGTGTGTGTGTGTGTGTGTGTGTGTGTGAGAGAGAGAGAGAGACACTAATGAAGCAGAGAGTGTACCTGTACGTCTCACACACTGCATGTAATTCAAACCACTTTGCATTTACTTTCAATTCTTCATCACCTATGACACGGTTTCAAGTACTGCCAAGCTTCATACAGCTGAAACTGACACACACACACACACACACACACACACACACACACACACACAGACGCTGAGAGGTAGCAGGTGAGCAGGTCGGCCCTGGGCCAGGTTGTAAATTGAATTAGTGTGTGACAGACGTGGCTGGCAGGAGGACAGCAAAGCAAAACACGCTCTAAATAAGATACACAGAAAAGGAAACGTGAAACCTGGGGGTGGGGGGGTGGGGGGGGCAGAGAGAGAGAGACAGACAGCGAGAGAGAGAGACACACACCCACACAGAGACACAGGGGGAGAGAGAGACAAAGAGAGAGAGAGAGACAAAGAGAGAGAGAGAGACACAGAGAGAGAGAGGGAGAGAGAGACACACACAGAGAGAGAGACAGACAGAGAGACACACAGAGAGACACACACAGAGATAGAGACAGAGAGACAGACAGAGAGAGAGAGACACAGAGAGAGAGACACACACACAGAGAGAGAGAGACCAAGAGAGAGACACAGAGACAGAGCAAGACGAAGAGAGAGACACACAGAGAGAGACACACACACAGAGATAGAGACAGAGAGAGAGAGACAGATACAGAGAGAGAGACCGAGAGAGAGACACAGAGACAGAGCAAGACGAAGAGAGAGACACACAGAGAGAGACACACAGAGACAGAGCAATACGGAGAGAGAGAGAGCGAGACAGAGAGAGAGGTTATTTCTTATTTAGTTGTGTGTTACTTCAGACACGTATGCTCACAACATTACAGCAGATGGAAGACACGTGCGTACACACACACACACACACACACACACACACACAGAGTAGTAACAGATTTTGGATGTCGGAGGGGTAAGTGCTGGAGGATGAACTTGGGTTGTGCTGAATGTCGCGTGTGTGTTTGAACATGCCGTACGGAGCGCGTCACGTGACTCACACACACGTGTTCCGGAGACACAGTGAAGGGGAATTCCTTCTGCTCGGTACTGAGCGAGCGAGCGAGTGGAGCCTCTCTGGGACTTGTACGGAATATACAAATACCAGCGGCGGGGTGGAGCGCTGAAGCGGAGTTACTGTTACCGCACTGATTATTTTATTTCCAATTTAACGGTGGCGTGGCATAAGAAGGGTTAAAACCACACAGGTAGAGTCACCCGACGTCCGGGGTCCCAGACCCACGTGCCCGAGACGTAGGTCCAGAGCATCGGGAATGACGTCGTACTAAAAACGAATGTGGAGAACGCTTTTATTTTATAGAGAAACGACTCCAAACGGACAGCGTGATTTAACATGAAAACGTTTCCCGAAACACACGCCCCGCAGCGAGCAACGCGCTCTGCTTCGTTCCTGCCACGGGAAAACGCTAGCACATGATCAGTGGTAGTTTCATTAGTCACCATGCCATTCAGATCCGACGCGGAGGGTTAGAAGGAAACGAAAGTGGCTCCGATATCTGATATCATTCCGAGTGGTTTCAGATCAGTCACTTTTCAGTTCAGTAGTTCTTCAGAGCGGAAACGCACTTTAAATCACCGCTTTCCAGAGGCGGCGTCTCCAAGTGAGAGCTCCATCTAAACTACAGTACATTCCCATGTACACACACACTGCACAGCTGTAGGAACAGCTTCCTGTCCCAGGCTGAGGGGAGTGGTCTCCTGCTCCTCTAGCCCCTCCTACTCGGGCTTGTAGGAGTTGTGTGAGATGCTTTTCTGCTCCGCACGGGTGTACAGAGTGGTTATCAGGGGTACTGTAGACTTCCTGTCGGCTCAAACCAGGCTGGCCGTTCCCACATAGATACATTTAATACCTTTTTCATAGCCTTCGATTCGCACAGTGTTTGGGCAGAACGTGAAATAACACGCCCCCCCCCCCCCCCCCCCGAAAAAATAAAGGAAATAAAAATTGGACATTTAATGTCCAACTAATCGATTCATCGAAGACATAATGGACAAAATAATCGATTATCAAAATGATTGTTCGTTACAGCCCTAGTTCATCTGTGTGTGTGTGTGTGTGTGTTTGAAATTGATTGGGGAAGATGAGTGTTCTGAAAACAGGTGGTTAGCATATTAGCTAATAAAGAACAGCTGGGGAGTGCCTAACATCATAGCATCTCATCAAACCATAAAAATCACATTATCGAAGGATATTAGTCCCGCCGTGATTCACACAACACACACACACACTTATATATAAACACACAGCTACACACACATCCACACCAATCAGATTAATAGGGCTTTGCTAACTGAATCAGCACTCCAGCGGGTGCTGAGGTGTTAGCGCTCGCTGCCGAGTGTGTTCGAGTGTCGTGCCCCGTGCGTATCTTTCCGACCCACGGTTCTGTTAGAGCGTCACACACCGCGTACAGCAGCACACTCGGAGACACTTAAACATCGATGCTCAACCACACACACCAGCACCGAGAGCTTAGTCACAGAAACACACTGAAGCGTCATGGCGGGCGGAGAAACGGTACAGGAACACTGGCGTGTAGCTGCTCGGGCCGTTTTAATTTCATCCTCCAGGTAGTTCTGTTTGAACGTGTGATGGAGGTACGGAGGGTGACGCGCGGTTTTTATCTTGGTCAAGCAAGAATGTGTGCCCACTTCTTCTTCCCATACAAACACACACTCACACCATTTAACACACACTTTTATTGTGTTCTAACCAGGACCCCGCTCCCTAGGTAGGCAACATTTTTAGGCGGCGTTTGCGCACTTCTGAGATAAACTCTGTCCCGTCCAGAATGCAGCGGCCCCTGAAGATCCTGAATTGGGCTAGATGTGGAGGCAGTGTCACATGGGGTATTCTGTTCAGTGGAGTGTTATGAAGTACTGGACCCAATTCTGACCGATTGTAATTGACTTCCTTGCTCACTGGCACGTTTGCATTTGTATTTCTGTTTGTAGATAGTAACGTAAAGCGACCTCATGTATGATGTAGCTAGCTTGTCCGGCTAACTAATCCACACCACCTTCACTGAGCGTATGTACAGAGGCCACGCCTCCTTCACTGTCAGGTACAGAGGCCACGCCTCCTTCACTGAGACTGACAGGTACAGAGGCCACACGTCCTTAACTGAGACTGACATGTACAGAGGCCACGCCTCCTTCACTGACATGTACAGAGGCCACGCCTCCTTCACTGACACTGACAGGTGGAGAGGCCACACCTCCTTCACTGGCAATGATAGATATAAAGGCCACGTCTCCTTCAGTGAGACTTACAGATACAGAGGCCACGCCTCCTTCACTGTCAGGTACAGAGGCCACGCCTCCTTCACTGTCAGGTACAGAGGCCATGCCTCCTTAACTGAGACTGACATGTACAGAGGCCACGCCTCCTTCACTGACATGTACAGAGGCCACACCTTCTTCACTGAGACTGACAGGTGGAGAGGCCACACCTCCTTCACTGGCAATGATGGATATAAAGGCCACGTCTCCTTCAGTGAGACTTACAGATACAGAGGCCACGCCTCCTTCACTGTCAGGTACAGAGGCCACGCCTCCTTCACTGTCAGGTACAGAGGCCACGCCTCCTTAACTGAGACTGACATGTACAGAGGCCACGCCTCCTTCACTGACATGTACAGAGGCCACACCTTCTTCACTGAGACTGACAGTTAGAGAGGCCACACCTCCTTCACTGGCAATGATAGATATAAAGGCCACGTCTCCTTCAGTGAGACTTACAGATACAGAGGCCACGCCTCCTTTACAGGGAATGACCGGTACAGAGGCCATGCATCATATCACATTATCTTTCTTTTTTTTTTTTTTTAAAGAAATGTTAAGCTAGCATCATTAGCATTTATTGAGCCCATGCTAATTTGGTGTGTGGCTATTGTCCTCTCCTCCTGTGTTGTGTAATGAGGCGCTATGATGCGCAGGTGCGACACTTACACACTTCCTGTTTAAAACCCGAACCAAATTACACTGAATAAATAAACACCAAGGACGAAGTTTACTCAACAATGCAATCAGTCTGTTCAGCTGTTTCTATCAGTTGGAAGTCTTTTATTGGTTTTTTTTAAAAGCTTCTTTCATATTGAGTCATCATATTTGATAGCATCAGTGTTAGTCATAATGCTTACACACACACACACACACACGCACGCACATGCAATATGAGCGCTATCAGGCTCTGCAGTACTTTGCCCAGCAGAGGGTTAGCAAAAAGAGTAGTGATGATGTAACTTATGTGTGTGTGAGTGAGTGAGGTTTGAGTGGAAGAGATGGAAATCATGTCAGCTGATGAAATACACTTCTGGAACAGGTAGCAAGGCTATGAATAAAGCACTGCATATAGTTCAGGCTGTAATTAGTTCCCCTGCCCGTGTGTGTGTGTGTGTGTGTGTGTGTGTGTGAAGGAATGAGATGGGACAAACTAGCCAGTGTCCATTATGTGTATTGTGGATGGGAATGTGTATTTGAGTATTTGGCAGCAGTGATCAATCACAACACCACAAAAAAACCCCACGTATTTGTTTATTTATATCCAGTTCCCTCTGTTTTGCGTTTACTATACATTGAAGACATTTGGGTTTGAGATCTGATTGGTTACAGTGGTATAAAGGACAGGAACTGTGGTCTGATTGGTTACAGTGACATTGCGGAAGTTAGCTGTGATCTGATTGGTTACAGTGACATTGCGGAAGTTAGCTGTGATCTGATTTGTTACAGTGACATTGGGGACGTTAACTGTGATCTGATTGGTTACAGTGACATTGGGGACGTTAACTGTGATCTGATTGATTACAGTGACATTGCAGACAGGAACTGTGGTCTGATTGGTTACAGTGACATTGGGGACGTTAACTGTGATCTGATTGGTTACAGTGGTATTGGGGACGTTAACTGTGATCTGATTGGTTACAGTGACATTGGGGACGTTAACTGTGATCTGATTGGTTACAGTGGTATTGGGGACGTTAACTGTGGTCTGATTGGTTACAGTGACATTGGGGACGTTAACTGTGATCTGATTGGTTACAGTGGTATTGGGGACGTTAACTGTGATCTGATTGGTTACAGTGACATTGGGGACGTTAACTGTGATCTGATTGGTTACAGTGGTATTGGGGACAGGAACTGTGATCTGATTGGTTACAGTGACATTGGGGACAGGAACTGTCATCTGATTGGTTACAGTGACATTGCGGACAGGAACTGTGGTCTGATTGGTTACAGTGACATTGGGGACGTTAACTGTGATCTGATTGGTTACAGTGGTATTGGGGACGTTAACTGTGATCTGATTGGTTACAGTGACATTGGGGACGTTAACTGTGATCTGATTGGTTACAGTGGTATTGGGGACAGGAACTGTCATCTGATTGGTTACAGTGACATTGCGGACAGGAACTGTGGTCTGATTGGTTACAGTGACATTGCAGACAGGAACTGTGGTCTGATTGGTTACAGTGACATTGCAGACAGGAACTGTGATCTGATTGGTTAAAGTGACATTTTTGGGAAGAACTGTGATCTGGTTCTCTTGGTTCTTACAGTGATTTTGGGGGTGGAAACTTTCCTACAAAACCACGCCAGAATGAAATGACATTCTTATTTGTTCTCGCATCCTTTTTGAAGCATAGTCCAAATTTAAGCCAAGCTTGAGGTTCCACTCACAACAACATCGTATGATCCCAGACACTGATTTGGCTGCTTGTGAAAAACTGCTAAGCACAAATTCCTCTGTACTGAAGACTCTCTTGTGTCGGAAAACCTAGTCACAGCTTTACGTTCGACTGTTACGATGACCATGAATGCTAAATAAACACGTCCTTTACCATATCAGCAATTACACGCGCTTTAAAATCCGTTTACATCCATCATTCCAAGTCCTCATATATCAGCTGTAACTATGGAAACGATAACACATTAAAACGAGCTCATCGATATAAACCTGTGATGCGCAGCTGCACTACTGTCAGAGCCGCTGTTCTAGAGAATTAATCAACACCTTCTGACCAATCAGGTAATGACGTCACTGGAAATGTTTATTTCCAGCTGTAGTGCAGGGTGGCCTAGTTTTTTTTAAAGGGGGTCATGAGAAAATAAAGGTATTTCTGCGGTGTTCTGATAAACTCCTCAAAGCTGAGACTGATACAAACTTTTTCCTACTGTTTATGGATGAAAACATGACATCTGTTAAGTTTTAATTTTGTGCCTCCAGCTGACAGAGAGCAGAGGACGGTGTGTCACAACTAATGCTCAGTTCACATAGGCTTTGGATAAAAAAAATCTGCTGGTAGGCTTGTAGTATTTTTATTTATTGCTTTTAATACCCAGTGTAGATCTCTAGCCTGTGGTGTTGTGGAGTTTGGAATTTGTGCTTTTGGGTTCGCTGCGTTCATGTTTTCATGGATAATCACCATAAATGCTTAAAAATACTGTCCTAGAGAAAAAAAGGATGTTGTGTGGTGTTGGAAGCTGATACTATTAAATATTAAAAAGCTGACGTTATGTTGTACGCTTGTTATACAGTGAATTTATTAAGTTGTTCCACACCAATTAGCGATGAAGTGTTTTGTCAGTTGTCGTAGTCCTCAGTGGGAAAGACACACTAGTAGCAACAATCCTCCTCCAAGGGGTGAGTGTGTGTGTGTGTGTGTGTGTGTGTGTGTGTGTGTGTGTGTGTGTGTGTGAGAGTGTGCACGCACAGGTTGTAGTTTTAACAATCACAACTGACACAACTTTAGGAATTCACATTTCTTTTATATTCATATGAAAGAAAAACAATCTAAAAATAGAATCTGTGGCATTTTGGATTTGGAGGGGACTTGTTGCCGTGGCGACAGATTCTCTTTGTCATTGGCTAGTAAGTGTGTGTGTGTGTGTGAGCTAGAGAGAGAGAGAGAGAGAGTTTTCAGTTTTGCTTGTATTAATGATAAATAAGGACAATATTATAGAATAATAATATAGAAATAAGAGGTACAGGGAGGTACACTACCAGTCAAAAGTCTGGACACACCCACTTCATTTATTATTATTATTTTTTTTTTTTACTATTTTTGAATAACAATGAAGAAATAAATGCATATAGAATTGTGCACGTGTTCTATATAATTTCTTAATAGGATTCAGGATCCGGGTCACGGCACCAAGTTGTTCGATATTTGTAGACTGCCCCCGAGTCTAGTCACGAGTCTCCTTTTGCTCGCTAATGTATTCTTCATAATGACTTCTGTTATTTCTTTATATTCTCTAGTCAGGCACCCAATCCACCCCTTTACTAAAAGTCCTACGGAGGTAATTAGGAGGTTTCTGGTAGTACTTCTATTGGTTTCTGAACTTTTACCTTCTCTTCGCATGGTGATGGCGACACGTCCAGGAAAGCAAAGGTAACCTGTCTTTCATCACTACTAGAGATGTATCTCGATCTTCTTTTACACAGAAATGGAAAGGATCATATGAGGTCTCAAGTCAGTGGGTCCTAAATCTGTTTCCACCTAAAGAATTCTGTTTTAGTGTACCTTGGCACACTAAAACAGGTTCTTAGTCAACTTGGTAAAATCTGAGCTTCTCGTGATCCCGGCCTGTCCCTCAATCAACCACAACCTCGTCGTACAGCTCGGCTCAACCGCACTCAAGCCGACCAGGACGGCCAGGAACCTTGGGGTGACTTTTGATGACAGCCTGACCCTTACAGACCACATTTCAACAACTGCACGGTCCTGTAGGTTCATCCTGTACAACATCAAGAAAATCAGACCCTACCTCACCGAACAGGCCACACAGATACTAGTCCAGGTTCTTGTTATCTCTAAACTGGACTACCTCAACTCACTATTCTCGCGCCTCCCGGCCAGCTCCATCAAACCCCTTCAGATGATTCAGAATGCTGCAGCACGCCTCGTCTTCAACCAGCCCAAGAGAACCCATGTCACACCCCTCTTCATCTCCCTCCACTGGCTTCCTGTAGCCATCAAATTCAAGACCTTGATGCTCACCTACAAGACCTTGTCTGGAACAGCATCCTCTACCGCAACTCTCTCCTGAAGGCCTACGTTCCCTCACGCAATCTGCGATTGATCAACGACCGGCGCTTAGTAGTTCCCACTCAGCGTGGCTCAAGATCCCTTTCCAGAACCTTCACACTAACTGTTCTGGAAAGGTGCTGGAATGAACTTCAACCTCAATCCGGACCGCAGAATCTCTCACCATCTTCAAAACACAGCTAAAGACCCAGCTCTTCCGTGAGCACTCAACTAACCCCTAAAACACCAACCCCACATTATTTAAAAAAAAAAAAACCCAGAAAATAAACTTTCTCTGGCTCTTACACCTCGACTCTGAGCACTTTCCTTCTCTAGAACTCAATTAATAGATCTTGTACAGTAGCGCTACTCGTATTGTTCTCCGCTTGATATATCGCTTTGCTCGTATTTCCTCATTTGTAAGTCGCTTTGGATAAAAGCGTCCGCTAAATGAATAAATGTACATGTATTGTGCCATCCAGGTCACTGCACCAAGTTAGTAAAACTTTACCAAACAAACTTTGTCTTGTCAGATTTTCAAATATACAGTATCATCATCTTCATCATCTTCAGTCACCAGCCTAAAAAAACCCTTTGGACTCGTCCATTTCCATCGCGTGCCAGCGACACTACGCAGCAGAACGTGTAATTTGGTAAATAATAACAAGTCACGAAGTTGTTAATGTTAGCCCACAGTCTAACGTTCAGTACGTAATCGTTTAAAATCTCCGTTATGGTCACATTGTAAAGGGGTTCAGGTGAAGTGGTTTAAATTCGGTCCCCGAGCTAATTTATTGCAGAAGATTCAAAATAAAAAGCAGACATTGGATATTTAACATGGTGTACATCTAGCGAAGAAACGTTCTTCACTTCACCTGAGACCAGAGGTGATTCAAACCCTTTGTGACGAAGTGAAATAGTGAAACCCCTGCTGATGTTTAATATGTTATATTTGATTAGATGGTGTATAGTAACGTAAATGACGGGACTAACAACAGAAACAGACAAGTGTCTTGATCTGAACTCGCCACAAATGCTGTAGGTCCTAAAACTTTTGCTTGACTGTAGGTTTACACTGTGCGCAGTGTAGAATGGAGGAAATATTTCAGTTTGAATTTCTCTCCCTCCATCATACACGTCTGTGTTTTCTATCCACTCTCTACCATTTTCCACTAAGTTTTTTTTGAATCGCTGCTTGACTGTTTTTTCCCCCCTGATAGTTCTTGCAGTCAGACAGTTTGGGTTCTGAGTTGTAGCGCTCTGTCTGATGCCTGATTAATGACGAGGATTATTACACACTTAGGCCTGTAGCACCGCTTCGCTAACACTCTCCCTCTTCTTCTTTCATTGAAATGTCAATGCTCTGTGTTCCTTTTTCCCCTTAAATCAGTTTTCTTTTTCCGTACAATCCTGCACCATAATATACAAGTGGCTAACGGCCTACCTGCTTGTTCTGTGCTGTTATTGGTGTTATTATTAAAGCTTGTGTACGTCGAGCATGTTGAGACAATGCAGAATGGCAGATATGCTCCAATTGAATCGATTATGCTGTTCACTATTATTAACCGCTCGATAGGGTGACATTTCCATAATGAGGAATGAGAGCTTGTGGTGCCTCAAGGGGAGGGAGGCTGCTCAGAGTCTCAACAAGTGAGCGCTCAGAAACCAGGATATTTCCTTTCTTGCATGGACAAACCTTGACCTTCAGAAGCAAAACCCAGCCAGTTTATACTTCACTAGTTGTAGCACAGTGTCAAATCATTTTCTTCTCTTTATCTTCCATGTTGTGGAGATTAACTAGTGCCCCTCTCTCTCTCTCATATGCACCACACGTTAGTAGGTTGTATTGTGTGTGTATATATATATATATATATATATACACAGTATCTCACAAAAGTGAGTACACCCCTCACATTTGTGTAAATATTTGATGATATCTTTTCATGTGACAACACTGAAGAAATGACACTGTGCTACAATGTAAAGTAGTGAGTGTACAGCTTGTGTAACAGTGTAAATTTACTGTCCCCTCAAAATAACTCAACACACAGCCATTAATGTCTAAACCGCTGGCAACAAAAGTGAGTACACCCCTAAGTGAAAATGTCCACATTGGGCCCAAAGTGTCAATATTTTGTGTGGCCACCATTATTTTCCAGCACTGCCTTAACCCTCTTGGGCACGGAGTTCACCAGAGCTTCACAGGTTCCACTGGAGTCCTCTTCCACTCCTCCATGACCACATCACGGAGCTGGTGGATGTTAGAGACCTTTTGCTCCTCCACTTTTGTACTCACTTTTGTTGCCAGCGATTTAGACATTAATGGCTGTGTGATGAGTTATTTTGAGGGGACGGCAAATTTACACTGTTACACAAGCTGTACACTCACTACTTTACACTGTAGCAAAGTGTCATTTCTTCAGTGTTGTCACATGAAAAGATATAGTCAAATATTTACAAAAATGTGAGGGGTGTACTCACTTTTGTGAAATACTGTATATATATATATATATATATATATATATATATATATATATATATATATATATATATATAATATATTGCTTCTGTCCTTGGCTGTCCTTAAATAGACTGAGACAAATTACACACCATATAAAGTCTGATGGCAGGTTTGCCAGCTCCATTTCAAATCACAAAGAAATTTAACTACCTCGGAACAAGAAAAACAGCTCTAGTGATTCCTGTAATCATTCTGTGAAAAGGTCTGTTATATTGAGGGTGTGTGGCAGGACTAATGGAACGAGATTGAGAGAGGAGACTAATGAGACAATGACAGCTGAAATAATATACCTGGGCTTCTATAGCAGTGTTTTCGGCTTCTCCTTGGCGGACTATTAAAATACAAACGCTGCAAGTGGTTTAGAGTGGAGGGTCAGGTGCAAAGATCCAACTGTTTGTTGGCACTTCTGGGATTTAAATTCACCAACTTTTTGTCATTAGCACAGATCCTGGACTTGCTTAATACATTGCATTACCCCTTAGTCCCGCCTTAACCACTGAGGTACTCTTAGTGCGCTTTTTAAGTGAGTCCGCAGAGCAGTCCTAGCTGTGTCTTGTATGAATCTGTAGTGCTAGCACCTTGCCTGTCATAAATGAGATCCCAGGTTAGCTTGCATAATTGTTGATAGCTGATAAGTGTTCCCTGCTCTTTGGATAGCTTGCAGAACCTTGTATTAGCTTGTATAACCATACAGTGCTAGCACAGTATCTTGTGTTAGAAATATTATGATTTTACAATGTATTGCACTAATGTTCCTGTATGAGACCCTGTATTCACGTGTATAACCCCGCAGTACTAGTGCAGACCCCGTATTCACGTGTATAACCCTGCAGTACTAGTGGAGACCCTGTATTCACGTGTATAACCCTGCAGTACTAGTGCAGACTCTGTATTCACGTGTATAACCCTGCAGTACTAGTGCAGACTCTGTATTCACGTGTATAACCCCGCAGTACTAGTGCAGACCCCGTATTCACGTGTATAACCCCGCAGTACTAGTGGAGACCCCGTATTCACGTGTATAACCCTGCAGTACTAGTGCAGACCCCGTATTCACGTGTGTAACCCTGCAGTACTAGTGCAGACCCCGTATTCACGTGTATAACCCTGCAGTACTAGTGGAGACCCCGTATTCACGTGTATAACCCTGCAGTACTAGTGCAGACCCCGTATTCACGTGTATAACCCTGCAGTACTAGTGCAGACCCCGTATTCACGTGTATAACCCCGCAGTACTAGTGCAGACCCCGTATTCACGTGTATAACCCCGCAGTACTAGTGCAGACCCCGTATTCACGTGTATAACCCCGCAGTACTAGTGCAGACCCCGTATTCACGTGTATAACCCCGCAGTACTAGTGCAGACCCCGTATTCACGTGTATAACCCCGCAGTACTAGTGCAGACCCCGTATTCACGTGTATAACCCCGCAGTACTAGTGCAGACCCCGTATTCACGTGTATAACCCCGCAGTACTAGTGCAGACCCCGTATTCACGTGTGTAACCCCGCAGTACTAGTGCAGACCCCGTATTCACGTGTATAACCCCGCAGTACTAGTGCAGACCCCGTATTCACGTGTATAACCCCGCAGTACTAGTGCAGACCCCGTATTCACGTGTATAACCCCGCAGTACTAGTGCAGACCCCGTATTCACGTGTATAACCCCGCAGTACTAGTGCAGACCCCGTATTCACGTGTATAACCCTGCAGTACTAGTGCAGACCCCGTATTCACGTGTATAACCCCGCAGTACTAGTGCAGACCCCGTATTCACGTGTATAACCCCGCAGTACTAGTGCAGACCCCGTATTCACGTGTATAACCCCGCAGTACTAGTGCAGACCCCGTATTCACGTGTATAACCCCGCAGTACTAGTGCAGACCCCGTATTCACGTGTATAACCCCGCAGTACTAGTGCAGACCCCGTATTCACGTGTATAACCCCGCAGTACTAGTGCAGACCCCGTATTCACGTGTATAACCCCGCAGTACTAGTGCAGACCCCGTATTCACGTGTATAACCCCGCAGTACTAGTGCAGACCCCGTATTCACGTGTATAACCCCGCAGTACTAGTGCAGACCCCGTATTCACGTGTATAACCCCGCAGTACTAGTGCAGACCCCGTATTCACGTGTATAACCCCGCAGTACTAGTGCAGACCCCGTATTCACGTGTATAACCCCGCAGTACTAGTGCAGACCCCGTATTCACGTGTATAACCCCGCAGTACTAGTGCAGACCCCGTATTCACGTGTATAACCCTGCAGTACTAGTGCAGACCCCGTATTCACGTGTATAACCCTGCAGTACTAGTGCAGACCCCGTATTCACGTGTATAACCCTGCAGTACTAGTGCAGACCCCGTATTCACGTGTATAACCCCGCAGTACTAGTGCAGACCCCGTATTCACGTGTATAACCCTGCAGTACTAGTGCAGACCCCGTATTCACGTGTATAACCCTGCAGTACTAGTGCAGACCCCGTATTCACGTGTATAACCCTGCAGTACTAGTGCAGACCCCGTATTCACGTGTATAACCCTGCAGTACTAGTGCAGACCCTGTATTCACGTGTATAACCCTGCAGTACTAGTGCAGACCCCGTATTCACGTGTATAACCCTGCAGTACTAGTGCAGACCCCGTATTCACGTGTATAACCCCGCAGTACTAGTGCAGACCCCGTATTCACGTGTATAACCCCGCAGTACTAGTGCAGACCCCGTATTCACGTGTATAACCCTGCAGTACTAGTGCAGACCCCGTATTCACGTGTATAACCCTGCAGTACTAGTGCAGACCCTGTATTCACGTGTATAACCCTGCAGTACTAGTGCAGACCCCGTATTCACGTGTATAACCCTGCAGTACATGCCCCTCCTTTCATAAAAATGAGCAAAAATTAACCCTAAAGAATAACCTGTGGCTTGTGAGGTTTTTCAAGAGTTATCAAGAATTGACGTGAGGCAGGTCCACCTGCACAAACCTATAAATATATAGGAGCTTAAATATTCTGCATTCAGAAGTGGACCGATGTCCATCTAAAAGTTTCTCTGGGCTTGACAGACAGATAGAGACTCCATGCTGTTAAAAAAAAAGAAAAGAAAAGAAAACTGCACTGCTTAAAAAGCTTGTTTTTGTTTTATTGGGTATTAATAATTCTGGAGGACACGGTTACCCTGCAGTAAGCCAAGAGCATTCTGTAGATTGTATAACCCTGCAGGGCAACTACAGACCGCAGTGTTTGGAGTGCTAGCCAACTGTCGTTTGCATGTTAGGACCTTTCAGTTGCCTTCTCCCTGGTTTCTGGGATGTGTGGGCAGACAAGATGGCACATGGTGGACTGCTGTTTCCCAGCCATGGCAGAACTCTCTGAAGATGAGTCAATGGAACAGAAATCACGCTTTTGCCCCTGAAATGTTTCTATCATGACATGTAGGGGATGTAAGGAAAAGTGGAGTCTATACTCATTTTGACTGTGGAGGATTTGGAGCCTTTTTGTCTTCCTCTTAATCCTCAATGCACCACTGGATAAATGAATGTTGAAACGCGTGAATGACTTGGCAGAATAATTGGACTTTCATTTGATTGGATTGGACAGATTTATGAAGTGAAAGGGAACACAGATCAGGTCCCTCATTTAATTGCCTCCAAACCTCAAAAGGCTGTCATGGGGTTCTTACTGAATGCTGTCAAAAGTGGCAAAAACTTGCGCAAACAAAGGGATTTAATTGAGACCATCTAAAATCATCTTAACTCCTGAAACGTATCCAAAAATGGACATTCCTTGTACAAGCTCATAACTCAATTTTACAGTTTTATTCAAGGCTATTTATTTCAACCATCATATCGGACACATTTATTCTACGCTAAGACAAAAAGACTGCTTATGACGGAGCAGGAGTTTCCGTGTGTTCGTGCGCATTGTGGTTGTAGTATGGTGGGTAACATGTACATTCTTTCTACTTGATGTGTGAAATGTCAGACCACATTTCCATCTGGCCAAGCATCACTTCAAGAATTGTTGCTAAGAATGTGAAAATAGCCTATTTGAGCGAACAAGAGGGAGTCGAGCGAAAGGTCTTGAGAAGATAGGACGGAGGCTGAAATCTGCCACGGTGAGTCATGATCAGATAACGTCTTCCCTCAGCGTCACAAGTCAGAAAACCTTATCAAGTCTTACAGATCTAATAATCCTCTAATGTCCACTGGCTAAGTTATGACAGTGCATGTTAACGCTGTAAACGTGTAAACATGCATGTAAATTTACACTTGTTTGGTAGCTGCCATGACCAGGGAAGAACTGGGCAGTAGGTGGGAATTGGCAAGAACCAAACTGGGAGAAAATGGAGTAAGAGTAGTTTATTTATTTATTTATTTATTTATTTTGCATTCATCAGTTGGTCCACAATTAAAATGACCATGTAAAGGTAAACCTTTCAGATTCTGTCCCTTTTTTTCTTCCTTCACATTAATAAAATGGTGAATTCTACCATTTGCAGAAAGTAACACTGTAGCAGTATGATTATGGACTTTTATCTCAGTGCTAGAATATTTTATTTAGGTACCTACTCAGATGGCTAACGTAACTCTGGGATAATGCTTTTGCTAAACTCTTCGAGTTTAAACACATCTGTTGTGTGTGTGTGTGTGTGAAGTCGTCTTGCACCTACCTGCTTTGCAAATTGAAGCCTTCAAATGCGAGTACTGATGAGCTGGACACCACTTCAGCTAGTAGCCTGGCACTGCGTCTTGCAGCTGTTGTCCAGGGCCAAGATGATGTCTTGCCATTGCTGTGGTGCAGTCCGGTATTTTCCAGAATGTCTGGCTCAGCTTGTGGAATGGTTTTAGTCGTAGCTGAATCAGGTGCACTAGAGCTGGAATAACCTTTTCACCTCTTTATTTATCTCTCTCTTTCACTCTGGCTCTACTCCCAGCACTCTGTGTCTCTCTGTCCATTTCAGTGTCCACTTCCTTTCCCCTTGGAGCTAATGCTAGCTGGTAATTAATGGAGTGGCAGTGCTAGCGCTTCTTGCTAATTAACCGCACAGCAATGCTAGTGATAGTTGCTAATTAAAAGAGCAGCACTGCTAGCACTTCAAACTAACCCTCTTAACAATGCTTTGCCTAGCCTCTTGTGCAGCATCGTGCCCAAGACTGGCATGAAGCCTTAATAATTAACAAAGGAGGGTTTTTATAACATCACAGGGAACACACACACACACACACCTTTGGTTATGATTGCTTCATGCAAAGCCTTGCTAAGGGGGTTCTTCTAATTAGCAGAAGAGCATGCACATGCACACTCATCTGATTCATCCCCTCATGATGGTGCACTCGTTATGCATCAGCATTATGTAAGCATGATCTTGAGGACCCTAGCACTCACAGAGTAGTTCAATACAGTCAGAAGTACAAACACACACATGGATGGTAATGTACACTTGGCTCCTCGACCACTCCAATGATAAAAAGTTAATTATTCATTGTGCTGCCGTACCACTTTAGTGGAGCGTCTCGTTTTCATTAAGCAAGCAGTGCTGCATCAGAAAAGCCCACATACTGGTTTCCTGTGCCCAGAAAACAGAGGACAGGAGGCAAGTAGACAGTCAAAGACCACCGGCTTGCCTTTTTAACTACTGCATGAAGTACATCACTGGCACCACGTACAAGGACCTTTTTGCACCATCTATCCATCCAATACCAAAACTTACAGATGAATAATTAATAATGCCCATTTGAGCACTAATTATGGGGGTGGCGTATTCTGTATGGATGCTTGGATCCTGCATCCTGGTGGAGCATATGTGTACAATGTCGCGCAATGTGTAACACTTATGAAGAAATTCTGATCAATCCCACCACTCGTGAAGAAATTCTGATCATTCCCACCACTCCTGAAGACATTCTGATCAATCCCACCACTCGTGAAGAAATTCTGATCAATCCCAACACTCGTGAAGAAATTCTGATCAATCCCACCGCACCTGAAGAAATTCTGATCAATCCCACCACTCGTGAAGAAATTCTGATCAATCCCACCACTCGTGAAGAAATTCTGATCAATCCCACCGCACCTGAAGAAATTCTGATCAATCCCACTGCTCCTGAAGAAATTCTGATCATTCCCACCACACCTGAAGAAATTCTGATCAATCCCACCACTCGTGAAGAAATTCTGATCAATCCCACCGCACCTGAAGAAATTCTGATCAATCCCACTGCTCCTGAAGAAATTCTGATCATTCCCACCACACCTGAAGAAATTCTGATCAATCCCACCACTCGTGAAGAAATTCTGATCAATCCCACCACTCCTGAAGAAATTCTGATCAATCCCACCACACCTGAAGAAATTCTGATCAATCCCACCACTCGTGAAGAAATTCTGATCAATCCCAACACTCGTGAAGAAATTCTGATCAATCCCACCGCACCTGAAGAAATTCTGATCAATCCCACTGCTCCTGAAGAAATTCTGATCATTCCCACCACACCTGAAGAAATTCTGATCAATCCCACCACTCGTGAAGAAATTCTGATCAATCCCACCACTCGTGAAGAAATTCTGATCATTCCCACCACTCCTGAAGAAATTCTGATCAATCCCACCACTCGTGAAGAAATTCTGATCAATCCCACCACTCCTGAAGAAATTCTGATCATTCCCACCACACCTGAAGAAATTCTGATCAATCCCACCACTCGTGAAGAAATTCTGATCAATCCCACCACTCGTGAAGAAATTCTGATCAATCCCACCACTCCTGAAGAAATTCTGATCAATCCCACCACACCTGAAGAAATTCTGATCAATCCCACCACACCTGAAGAAATTCTGGCCAGTCCCACCGCTCCTGAAGAAATTCTGATCAATCCCACCGCTCCTGAAGAAATTCTGATCAATCCCACCGCACCTGAAGAAATTCTGATCAATCCCACCGCTCCTGAAGAAATTCTGGCCAGTCCCACCACTTGTGAAGAAATTCTGGCCATAATTTCTCATGAACTTAGTTGGTTCTGTTTCTCCTTAAATAAAGATATGTCATTTAAACCACAGTAATCCTCACCAGGATATAGCATTACAGAAGTTAAATAAACATGATAAACACATTGTGCAGCTCCCATGTTAATCAGCAGGACATTTCTTTGTCCTATGAGCTTCATACCTGACCACCAGCATAAGTGAAAATACCCCCCAATTTTTTGTTGAATCTCATGGGATCCCAGTCCTGATGAACATGTCTACACCATTGGAAGTACAAATCAAAATATTATAAGCCAAAATATCTTCTTCTTTTTTTGTAGGTAGTAGAAAATATTGGGTTATTGCTTATTGTAAACTCTCCTTATTATGTGTTACCAAGCACTGATGAGGAGATGTCATATATGAGTTCTGACAAGAACCCTCCTGGATGCATCCTCAGATTTGGGATATGACTAAAAAGCATTTTCTGTTGAAATTTTGAACAATAGACATTGTCACAAAGCAGCTTTACAGAAATCCAGATGAAGATTTATTTTATTTATTTATTTATTTATTTTATTTGTATAGCGCTTTTTACAATAGACATTGTCTCAAAGCAGCTTTACAGAAATATCAACATGGTATACAGATATTAAAGGTGCAAATTTATCCCAACTGAGTAAGCCACTGAGTGGCGACGGTGGCAAGGAAAAACTCCCTAAGATGTTTTAAGAGGAAGAAACCTTGAGAGGAACCCGACTCAGAAGGGAACCCATCCTCATCTGGGTAACAACAGATAGTGTGAAAAAGTTCATTATGGATTTATATGAGATTTAGCGTCTTTAACGATCAAACCAGAGACAGAGTCTTCAGGATGACACTGGATAGTGGGATTATAAGCCGTTATAGTATACAAGTGTAGAAGGAGTAAAGACAAACAGGACTAATTGGGTTGGAAGGATGTGAGCAGATTGTGAAAAAGTGTCCCAGGGTGAGCACGGGACAGTCTTTACGATTCCAGCAGCAGTTTTTCGGTACAAGTCTACAGTATCCAGTTAGTGGAAAACCAATTAGAACGAGAACTTGTTCTCTTGGCTTGAGTACGGGCCAGTTTCTGCTTTAGAAACGAGGTGAGAACACCAGACGAGTGAGAGAAAGTGAAGGAGGATTTGACTACTTTCAAAGAGGGGGTTGGAAAGAAAATGAGGGAAAAAGGCAGCTGGAGTGAGAGATGTATAAAGACAGAAGGATGCGACTGCCTAGAGAGTGAGGACATCTGCACAAACCCGTAATCTCTCTGCTGTTGTTGTTTTGGCTAATCAGAACTCCTGGGCAGAAGCAGCGCAATTAGCTGTAATGAGAGTCAGAATGTGTGTGTGAGAGAGAGAAGGAGGGGAATTTGGGCCATTTTGTACCAATATCCTGCCAATCCGCCTGCAATAGTGAAATCACCTGGTGCTCACACACTCCGTCTGCATGGCTGATTTATTAGCCTACTTAACTAATATAAATATAACATATAATAATACATATAAACAAGCACGCGAAAATAAAAGTGCTGTAAAACCCCGGATTAATTTAGCACCTAGAGGAAACGAAGCATTACACCTGTGATGTTAGCACTGTAGTGGCGTGATTTCCCTGCGATGCCTCTGTTATTCTGCTCAGAGTGGGAGTTTGGTGTGAATCATTTTTTTTTTTTTCACCTTGAGTTTTGTAATAGAGTCTAAATAGAAAGCCTTTTAGAGAAAGGTCTTATTGTTGAATATTAGCGTTGGTGGTGTTTTCACACTTAATCTTCAAGTCCTTTGTTATACAGTGATGCGTTTGATGTTGTGATGAAGTAAACTTGTTTTATTTCTGACTCAGCGTTCGGTCAAATGAATAAGTGGAGGAGGGAGGGAGTGAGAGAAGGAAGGAGTGACTGATAGAATGTGGGAGTGAGTGAGCGGACCAGGGGATTCGCTAACAATGACTGGAGAGAATGTGTGATTTTGGGCGTGCATGGTAGATAAAGTGAGGGATAAAGGGAAGGCACGTTTTCTGGATTTGTGGCCGAGTTTGACGCATTTTTTTTTTTTGTTCACCTGGAAATGGCCGTCTGGTATTTGCTTCAGTCAAAGTAATGAAATTGAAAGTCAGGTAATGCAGTTGATGGAGACGGCCTTATGACTTTCTGTTTGAAATTTCACAATGGTGGGGAAGGACATGGTGTGGTCTTCAGAGGTGACAGAAGGTCTTCACAGTAAGAGCAGTGAAGTAGGCAATCAAACACTAGTTAATAAAAATGCTGAATTCTTTTAGTGTATAAAGCACTTTTAACTTTATCCAAGGCTCCATTTAAATATTTATCAGTGTCAAGCAAAGCAAAAAGCATGCGTATTTAATCACGGTTATATGTGTTAATTCAATAAATGGGGAAAGTAGAGAAATGCACAGGTCAAGTGTGAATATGCAGTACAACGGTGGAAATGGTGGGTTTATAATGGTGGCAGATGTATCTTCCAGTTTGAGCTCTATCCCAAAATACATACATAACATATTAAGTTAGTGGAAATGCAGTGGTATTGGGCAGACACCCTTCTCCAGAGCGACTTACAATTATCTCATTTATACAACTGAGCGGTTAATAGACTTGCTCAAGGGCCCAGCAGTGGCAGCTTGGCAATGCTGGGATCTGAACTCTCGACCTTCCGATCAGACGTCCAACATCTTGACCACTGAGCCACCACTTCCCCTGCACTATTTAGGCATTCTCCTTAGTGCATCAAATCTAGCTTTGGCTGCAACCATAAATTCTTCTTGGATGTCTCTTACTTGGCTCTCGCAGTCTTCAAGTTGGTCTGCGCTGTGTGGGACGAGTCGAGGCACTTCACAAAATGTTCCTCCACAAAGAAGTTGCAGTAGCAATGCCGAAATCTTACAGCTACCAACCGGGAAGAGTGAAAGCTAACACATGCTTGCGCCAAGATCTGTGAAGTAGACCACTACATCTTTTGGATCTGCTGCTTTATAACAGGCAGCTGAACACCCTCAGAGGAAACAGCTCTCTGCCCTCTTCCACATACATGAGCTCACAGACGTCCACGGTTGGCTAGAGCAGGCGTGTCCAATCTTATCCGGAAAGGACCGGTGTGGGTGCAGGTTTTCATTCCACACCTGAGTCTATTGAAAGCCAAGCTTAACCCATTAAACAGATGGAATCGGGTGTGGAGCCTGCTTGAATGGAATGAAAACCTGAACGCACACTAGCCCTTTGCAGATAGGATTGGAGACCCCTGCTCTAGCGTCACTGTTCCTGACAGTGAAGTGAGACAAAGCCATCCCTCCCACTCAGGCAGCACGTCCTTGGACTCCTGGCCACGGATTAGAACCCAGTCTCTTTATGACGGGCTGAGCGCTTTTCGGTTGCACCACTCGGGAGCCCGCCGTATGCAGGCGACATTTTGCTGTTTGTGTTACCTGGGTCTCGTTTTTCCTTGTTTCTGGGACAGGATGATTTGGGTGCTCCAGTTGAAACCGAGATAGGAGACAGTGATTTATTCTCTCTTTCTCACCCTCTCTCTCATTCTCTCGCTCATTCTCTCTCTCTCTCTCTCTCTGTGTTTATAGAAATGGGCAAAACTTTATGACTCAGACAACCACTTCAGAGCTGGGTTTTTTTTTAACCGCTGACTAGAATTTGTTGCAGGTAAAGGAAATATTTGTTGTCAGTGCATTGCTGGTGACTCTCTGTGTAATCTGAAAATGATCTGTGCTCATGTTAATCTACACCGATTACACTGATATAGAGTCGTGCTTCAGCTGGTAAAATATATCCGTTTCACACTTTAATCTTGCATCCAGGTTACTCCATTTCCCAGCCTCTTCCATCAGGGGTAAAATGCCGGACAATCAAAAACGAGATTGTCCTGGCTTTTTTTTTTTTTTTTTTTTTTTTTTTTTACCTTTGAAGGAAGGGACTGGGAAATAAAGCAAGCTTCATCATACCACGTTTTTCCTCTTGATCTGAAACCTTGCTTAGTAACACACTGCACAAATCCTTCTAGCACTCACATTATACCGCCACTTCTGCAATACCGTGCTAGTCTCATAGTGCTACACAGTTTTCCAAGGGGTAGACCAGATTAGTGTTTATGTCTCTGTGATTATGTTATGACTTAAAAAAAAAAAAGATATAATTTCCGTAGAAGCAGGTTATATTAATCCCACTGAAATCGATATGTACGTAAATATCCGGTCGTTTTTTTTTTTGTCCCACAGTATGGAGACTCTCAAGGAACCATTTACTTTTACATGCACTTGAGGAAGCATTTACCCAGACTAATTGGTTATGCACCATTTCCTCAAGCAGTCCATGAGGCACATTGTTTCAGTCCTGGTTCAGTTAGTCTTTTCCCCCTCAGGTTGGGTGCCATGTTTTGTTCTTGTGAGCGAAAGAATCTGTGTATTTGTATAATTTATGTAATAGCAGGATTTTGACGGATGTCCTGTGGTAAAACTGCTCTTCACCTACGACCCTCAATATGCTAATGGCTACTGTATGACATAGCAAGATAGTGATGGCGCAAACATTCGTTATGCGGTTTAAATCTGGTATCACGTCTACCATGAAAAATATTTCCAAAAAACTTCGTAGTTGCCAAGGTTAACCCAGGTCGACTTTATTTGAATAGTGAACGTTAGGATTTTAAAATGTCTCACCTGGGCTGTGCAACAGAATAGCGTCGAATTCAAATCCCGGCGTACGTATATCACAGTCATCCGTGGCCAGGAGTCCAAAAGAGCAGAGTTGACCATGCTCTGTGGGTGGGTGGGGCGGGCATACTCTCGTTCCCCTGTCTAGCCTATTGTGGGCATCTGTTAGCTCATATATATATGTAGAAGAGGGCAGTAAGGGATTTCTTCTGAGTATCCAGCTGCCTTGAGATGGATCATAAGCAGCAATATCGCTGAGGAAGCACATGCTAACCCTCATTCTCTGAGGAACATGTGATGGGGTGAGCTAGTTAGTAGGTGGGAAATGGCAAAAAAAAACAAAAAACTGTCAGAGACTAGCATTTTAAAAAAGAAAAGATGTTTGTAGATGATGCAACTCACTCGAATAAACTATATAATAACAGAAATAATGAAATGAAAATATCAATCTACCCAATAGCATGAAAAAAATGAAGAATTATTAGTAACAAAATAGCAAAACCAGATGTATGTTTGTTCATTTGTTTATTACTGCCCTTTGTTTGTTTGTTTGTTTATTCATTCATTTTTGCTTTATTGGCATGACAGTTTTAACAATGTTGCCAATGTAAATTAATATGAAAGTTATTATACAAATAATAACAACAAATAAAGGAATAGAAAAACAATAATGAATAAAACAAACACTTAACATGATTAGACATTATATATAAATTAATCAATGTATTACAGAAAGATGCAATGTTGAATTTAGCTGCAGTGCACTCCACTAATATTGGCACCCTTGGTAAATCTGAGCAAAGAAGGTTGTGGAAAAATTGTCTTTATTTAACCTTTAAAAAATCACAAATATACTCGGCTTTCATGGACATCAGACAATTTCTAATACAATACAAGTTTATCAAAAAAATATCTTTCAGATCCTTCACATTTCCTCTTCAGTTCACCCCACAGGTTTTCTATGGGGGTCAGGTCAGGGGACTGGGATGGTCATGGCAGGAGCTTGATTTTGTGGTCAGTAAACCATTTCTGTGTTGATTTTGATGATGTTTTGGATCATTGTCCTGCTGGAAGATCCAACCACGGCCCATTTGAAGCTTTCTGGCAGAGGCAGTCAGGTTTTCATTTAATATCTGTTGATATTTGGTAGAGTCCATGATGCCATGTATCCTAACAAAATGTCCAGGTCCTCTGGCAGAAGAACAGCCCCAAAACATTAAAGATCCACCTCCATATTTAACCGTGGGCATGAGGTACTTTTCCATACGGCTACCTCTCTGTGTGCTCCAAAACCTCCTCTGGTGTTTATTACCAAAAAGCTCTATTCTGGTTTCATCTGACCATAGAACCCGATCCCATTTGAAGTTCCAGTAGTGTCTGCACACTGAAGACGCTCGAGTTTGTTTTTGGATGAGAGTACAGGGTTTTTTTCTTGAAACTCTTCCAAACAGCTTGTGGTGATGTAGATGACTTCAGATTGTAGTTTTGGAGACTTTCTGACTCCAAGACACAACTAACTCCTGCAGTTCTCCAGCTGTGATCCTTGGAGATGTTTTATCCACTCGAACCGTCCTCTTCACAGTGCGTTGAGACGATATAGACACACGTCCAATTCCAGGTCGATTCATAACATTTCCAGTGGACTGGAACTTCTTCATTATTGCCCTGATGGTGGAAATGGACATTTTCAATGCTTGTGCTATTTTCTTATAGACACTTCCCATTGTGTGAAGCTCAACAACCTTTTGCTGCACATCACAGCTGTATTCCTCGCTCTTACCCATTGTTATGAATGACTAAGGGAGTTTGGCCTGTGTGTTACCTCATATTTATACCCCTGTGAAACAGGAAGTCATGGTTGAACAATTTCCTGTTCCTAGTCACCCAGGTGTACTAAAAAAATGTAAAATATCAATGGAAATATACTTCAAATATATTTTTCTTGTATGAATTCATAGGGTGCATAGAATTCATATCTTTTTTTTTTTTTGGATGAACCTGTGTTGTGTTTGCAAGTGTTTGATCTCCATGAGAGCAGAGTATCCTTGTGAATTTTTTGACCAAAAGGTTGAACAATAAAGACAATTTTTCTCAGCCTTCTTTGCTCCGATTTACCAGGGGTGCCAATATTAGTGGAGGGCGCTGTACACTGTGTGTGTATATATATACAGTGATTAAAATATATAAGCTATAATATAATAGAATGTATTAGGATTAGATTAGAGCTGATTTGTGTTTCCTACATGATGAGTGAAAATAGCTAGCTCCTCTCTCTCTTTCTCTCTCTCTCTCTCTCTCTCTCTCTCTCTCTCTCTCTCTGGAACACTTTAAACTTAGTTCGTGTTATTTTGACTTTAACACCCTTCTACAGCACTGTGTATCACTTTGATGAGCTCGGTTCTATAAATAATGTAGCTGCGTAGAGTAAATTTAGGCGTCTGCGTTCTCGTTTTAGCCGTGCGTGAGCTATTTCTAGTTCCTTCCTTCACGTGCACAGCGCCTGAATTATTCAGAGCTGGAGTGAGAGGAGAGAGAGAAAGCTGGGCAGTACACACGCAGAACCTTCTCGGTGAGAAACAAAAAGAGAGCTTCGATATCACCTTCCTTTTCTTTTCTTCCCGCGCCGTTGTGCTACGCCGAACACGGACTCTCTGCCTTCTCTTTCCTTTTATCCTTCTTTTCCTGTTGTTCTTCAATTCCGCCTTTTCTTTCTTTGCACCTTTGAACTCGTCTGTTATTAAAGAGATAGGAAAGAGGGGGTAAAAGGGAGAAAGTGAGCGAGGGAGGACGTCCACGAGCAAGGATGACCGTATGACGTCACCACGAGCCTTTCTTTTCATTTCTTTAAGGTTTCATCGCACAGTCTTATCTAAGCCACAAAGTATGCAGCTCATACCGATGACGGAATTTGTGACCTCTAATGCTCAGCGTGCTAGGTTTCATATTACACATAGAGCTTTGGTGGAGATAAATCATCTAGTACTGTATCGGGAAGTTTCTCGTCGTCACCATCGCACTCGGTTCATTAGCGGTCTCGATGTTGCAGACGTGGTTGTTAAATGGTTTGCCACTGGCCTAACAAAAACGGCAGATGGGAATTACAGGGTGTATGTGACATTAACATGGCTTATCGACTATGAGGTGCTCAACAATTCACTTTCCACCAACTTGGTGGAAAAAGCACTCACCGTTTCAGCATTTTAGTACAGCCGCGTTCACAATGATAAAAACTTGATCCTGTTTTATTTGGTCACAAAGCTTCTGGCTTATGGTACTTATTTGGTAATCAGCTATTGCGTCCTGATATCCTGTTAAAGCATCTGTGCAAACAGTGTGTGTGTTCTCAATGGCACAGACCACGCCGTCTTTATTCACACAGGAAATTGTCGATTTTAATATTCGTCCGGCTATGCGATTAAGGATAGAGGACGCTCAGGGTCGGTTTCGTCCCGATGACCCGTTTTACAGCGGATATGGAAACGTGGCTCGCCTGAAACGCTCAGACTGCAGAGGCGTTGAGGGAAAAGCCTCTCTGAGGAGGTCCAAGGCACATAGTACTACACACTCTACAGATGAAGTCACTGAGGATCAGCTTGTTCTGTGTAACTCGCTCCAACACACCTCATTCAGCAAAGGGCGTGGTCATGTATACACCCTTCTCACGTCACAACGCATGCAGCAGTGTCCGGAAGTGTCAGTCCACTCAGTAGGGAGGATATTCTGCTCGTTGTTTTAAGAATTTGATTGAGGCTTTGTGGTTAGAACGTGTGTCTCGCACCTCCGGGGTTGAGGGTGTGATTCCCGCGTCCTCCCTGTGTGTTCTCCTCGTACTTCAGGGGTTTCCTCCGGGTACTCCAGTTTCCTTCCCCAGTCCAAAGACATCTGTTGTCGACTGACTGTATTTCCAGGTTGTACGTAGTGTGTGATTGTGCTCTGCGATGGGTTGGCACCCCGTCCAGGGTGTCCCCTACCTCGTGCCCCAAGTCCCCTGGGATAGGCTTCAGGTTCCCCACGACCCTGTGAAGGATAAGAGGTATGGAAGATGGATGGATGGCTGGATGGATGGATGGATTTGAGGCACAGCTTACGTGTATGGTTTACAGACACACCCCCCAGTTGGCCATCATATTGCTGTGCTGTAGAGGAATGAGTGTCTGTGTGAGTTACTGACGAGGTAGTGTTGTGTAAGTCATGATAGTCATACTCATTCTTCCGTCCTTTCCCTGTGAACGAAGGAGCTGTTCTAAAAAGTATACAGCTTGCTAACTAGCCTACAGCTTTTCCACACCGCAGCAATTTGCCCACGATTACGGTGTTTTATTTGTTAACGAACAACACATAGCAGCTGTAAACATCCATTTCCTCGCCAGCCTCTCTTTGTTCTTGCTCTTGAATACAATAATCTAAAATGACCGCAGCTCGTCACGTTACGGAGAAACCGCAAAGCGTAATCTCCTCTGTCCTCAAGATGTCCAAAACCCTGAAAAGTTACAGCTTTGACACTGGAGACTCCCTCCGTACATAAATAAAACGTCAAACGCCTCCTCACAGAAAACGTTACGCGTAAATGCGCTCACGTTCGTCTTTCCGCGTGCTGGATGCGTGACGTCAGCGCTACAAGAGCGTCCTACACTCGCTCACCTGCTGCTCTGATGCGCTGCTTAGATTAGGCTAATGAGTGCACACTGGGTGGTTAGTGTTCCTTCCTCAGCCGCCGCTCCCACTTCAATTAGACACGCCACTCTTTAATCCTGTGATGTCACTCTGTTAATCAGACGACTTTATATTAAGATCAAACGACAGACCGGAGACACGTCTGGAACGTCATCCTTTCCCTCTGTGTTTCATGTGCTTTTCCTGCTTGCCTTCGTTTATCTTGTACTCTATCCTCATCATTCTAATCATCATCTCTTACATGTTAAACAAATATTTAAATAGTGCTATTACTTTGAAACACTTCAGTTCCACGGCTAGTTTTATGGCTAGTGAATTTCTAGCGTTACTTCCCGGTTTGCTCGGTGAAGCCGTGTTTGTAATTATCGCTGTTATTTTTTTTAACCTTTATTCAACATCCAGACTTTAAAGCCGCTAATGCGTGTTAGCATGTCTAACCAAGCACTCCGTGTCGTGCTGAGCACTCTCTTTACAGTCTACGATGGTTTTTTTTTCCCCCTCCCCGCCTATTCCTGTCTCGAGTGAAATTCGCATTTCTATCCGTTTTGTCGCACATTATTGCTCATTTCGGTGCTGAGTTGATGAGTTTAACGTGAGCCACACCGACCACAGCTCCTTTAATGCGTTGCATTATTGCAATTATTCCACAGTTGGAGCTTTGATTTTGCCTGTCCAACTCCGGTCCGAGTGCAAATCTTTCTTCACAGAGCATTTAGCATGCCATTAGCACTAAAAGCTGGCATAAACATTACGGATCATTTTCTTTCTTTCTTTCTTTCTCTCCTCGCGCAAATAAAATGCGTTCGGAAAAGCTCTCCTGAAGTGATAAATGGAAATCTCTGACTTTGATGTGGAGGCAGTAGTTTCTCCTGTTCCTCCTGGCAGTAGCAAACACACATACACACTAAATAGCTCATAGTCTTGCTGTAAGACTTGTGTAAGACTCTGGACTCCACCCAATCTGAGGTACTATTTAATGCCGCTAGAATCGTACTCTTGGTGCACATTTTCATTTACTTTTGGCTCATCACAAAGACTTCCTGTTTACTGCCCTGGCCATGCCCCTTTATCTGTTTTTTTTTTTGTTTGTTTGTTTTTTTAAACATAACTTTCTTTATAATGTGTCTCACTGACTCATTACTCACTGCTTCGACACCCCGAATCATCCATGTTTTCCTAGTTTTCTAGTTCCCGTAGTTTTTTAGTCCTTTTTTACCCCTCTTTTTTTTTTTTTTTTTCGCTTCCAGTTTTCTAGATTACCCAAGTCCACACAGTTTCCTAGATTCTAAGTTTTACCGAGTGACCATTGTTCCTCCTAGTTCCCTAATTCTACTAGTCTTCTAGTTCTGCTCATTTTTCCCAGCATCCTGGGTTTCCCTAGTACTCCTATAACTTTCCTATTTCTAAGTCTCCTAGTTTTCCTAGTCCTCTGGTCTCTTCTAGCTCTGCTAATTTCCTAGGTGTCCTGGGTTTTTCTAATTCTCATAATTCTGTGCTATAGTTTCCTATTTTCCAAATTTCTTCTAGTTCCTCTAGTTCTCATGCTCTCCTAGTTCTCCTACAGTCCTTATTTATTCTAGTTTGCCTAGTGTCCTATTGCTTCTAGTTCCTCTAGTTCTCATGTTCTCCTAGTTGTCCTAGTGTCCTATTGCTTATACCTCCTGTAGTTCTCATGTTCTCCTAGTTCTCCTACAGCCCTTATTTCTTCTAGTTCTCATGTTCTCCTAGTTCTCCTAGTTCTCCTACAGCCCTTATTTCTTCTAGTTCTCATGTTCTCCTAGTTCTCCTACAGCCCTTATTTCTTCTAGTTCTCATGTTCTCCTAGTTCTCCTACAGCCCTTATTTCTTCTAGTTCTCATGTTCTCCTAGTTCTCCTAGTTCTCCTACAGCCCTTATTTCTTCTAGTTCTCATGTTCTCCTAGTTCTCCTACAGCCCTTATTTCTTCTAGTTCTCATGTTCTCCTAGTTCTCCTACAGCCCTTATTTCTTCTAGTTCTCATGTTCTCCTAGTTCTCCTACAGCCCTTATTTCTTCTAGTTCTCATGTTCTCCTAGTTCTCCTACAGCCCTTATTTCTTCTAGTTCTCATGTTCTCCTAGTTCTCCTACAGCCCTTATTTCTTCTAGTTCTCATGTTCTCCTAGTTCTCCTACAGCCCTTATTTCTTCTAGTTCTCATGTTCTCCTAGTTCTCCTACAGCCCTTATTTCTTCTAGTTCTCATGTTCTCCTAGTTCTCCTACAGCCCTTATTTCTTCTAGTTCTCATGTTCTCCTAGTTCTCCTACAGCCCTTATTTCTTCTAGTTCTCATGTTCTCCTAGTTCTCCTACAGCCCTTATTTCTTCTAGTTCTCATGTTCTCCTAGTTCTCCTACAGCCCTTATTTCTTCTAGTTCTCGTGTTCTCCTAGTTCTTCTACAGCCCTTATTTCTTCTAGTTCTCATGTTCTCCTAGTTCTCCTACAGCCCTTATTTCTTCTAGTTCTTGTGTTCTCCTAGTTCTCCTAGTTCTCCTACAGCCCTTATTTCTTCTAGTTCTCATGTTCTCCTAGTTCTCCTACAGCCCTTATTTCTTCTAGTTCTCGTGTTCTCCTAGTTCTTCTACAGCCCTTATTTCTTCTAGTTCTCATGTTCTCCTAGTTCTCCTACAGCCCTTATTTCTTCTAGTTCTTGTGTTCTCCTAGTTCTCCTACAGTCCTTATTTCTTCTAGTTCTCCTAGTGTCCTATTTCTTATAGTTCCTCTTGTTCTTGTATTCTCCTAATTTTTCTAGTGCCCTTATTTCTTCTAGTTCCTCTAGTTCTCATGTTCTCCTAGTTTTCCTAGCATCCTTATATCTTCTAGTCCCTCTACTTCTCCTATTTCTCCAAGCATCCTGATTTCTTCTAGTTCCTCTACTTCTTGTATTCACCTAGTGTACTTATTTCTTGTAGTTCGTGTGTTCCCCTAGTGTCATAATTTCTTCTAGTTCTTTTATTTTACTGGTTCTCCTAGTGTCCTGAATTATTCTAGTTTCTGTACTTCCTAAAATCTCCTAAAATCCCCTAGTGCCCTAATTTATTTTCTTATAGTTTCCTAGTCCCTGTGTATTTTTGATAGTTTTCAGGGTTTGTTTGTTTTGGGTTTTTTTGTCTGTCTAATCAAACTCAATTATATCTGCACTGTTCCTGCCTGTCAGTACATCAGCTCATGCTGTTAATTTGGACAATTCTGATTAAATTTATGTATTTGCATGTATGTCTGATGGCGTCTGGCTCAGATCAGTTATTAATGTCTTATTACATGTATTTATTTTTTGATAATCAAGGGCCGTGCTTGTTCTTTGGTAACAAGCTGTTATTTTAAATTTCTCTCTCTTGTCAGGATGAAAATATTCACCACATGACCTGTGGTTTTATCGTCAGTGAGTTAGACCGTCACTGTGACCTCTCACTGTGTGCAATTCCCATAAAGCTTTTGGACTGGGCTTTTAAATCTATATCATGCCGAGGCATTTAACCTGCGCCTCCCGTGCGCCGACCCAGTCTGCTTTTCCTTGCTATCAGCGAGCCACCTGCATTGACATTCAATGATCTCTGCAGGGTTTCGATATTAACAGCTAAGCTACTGGGCTGCATTAGGGCTCACGTTGACCTCAGTGTTGCTGATGGGTGAGGGGTTTTTTTTAAGTCCTCAATCCAGACCATAAAGTTTGGAACCATTAAGTGTGTTTCAATAAGGTAAATCTTATGATATCTTATGATATGACCCATTATATCTGAGGTTTGATCTGATTAGATTAGATTCGATTAGACAGTAAAGGATAACATAATAACCATCTTTCTTTCTGTCAACGCTGTTTCCCAAAACTACTGATCTTTAAGAAATGCCTGTGTTAAATTATTAAGTAAGGAATAAAGCACTCTGTGTCGTAAAGAGAAGTTACTCTTAGTATTAACTCATTAATTATGAATGAATTTATTATAATTAATGAAATGTTAATTAATTCATGACATTTATTATAACATAAATAAAATCTTTCTGCTACTTAAATTGAACCATAATGTAACTGGTTGCATTCTTGAAGATGTTTCTTTAAATGAAGGGCTTCATAAGTTGTATTCCTGAAGTAGAAGTACTGTAGAATTGATAAATACCCCAGCTGAGTGACTTAACATCTTTAAGTCTCACTACCAAGAGATCATGAGCCCAGGTGTTCCTGACCAACCCCCAGCCTCATGAAGCCCAAGAACCTCCATTTACAATCAGTACAACAGCCAGAACTCTAATTTCCCAGAAATCTAATTTCAGATCCTGTTCTCCAGTCATTTGTTGGTGTTAATTATACAGTGTTACCTCGACATATGGTACTTCATCTAAATTCATCACTAAATTCAAGCACGGTTCACTGTATATTGTAAGTTAGATTGACTTGCCAGCCCCCCTCCCCTCCCCTCCCCCCGAAACATGCTTCCTATGCTCCCCCGGACCTGATTCAACTGCAGAGATCTGCACTCTCAGAGCCCTGGTAGTACAGAATGCTGTACCATACTTGATTAAGTTCATCAGGTAATTGTCCAATCTTGTGGTGTGTACATGTGGTATGTTAATGTGCAGCATATGGGTCTCCTAGAGATTTAGCCCAACTGCCTTTACCCCTTTTTACGTCTACATTGTGGTTTTGGAACTTGTGTGCAAGTTGCAGAACCAGTCTGGGTTCCTGCTGTCAGGCAGATCGTGGATAACCTTGACAACAGGTCTCTAAGCAGGTCCCTTTCCGTAAGCAAAGATTAAGAGAGTCAGACATAGGCATAAATTGTCAGTCCGTACAACCTCAGCATAGACAGTGGACTACAAGTCGTCTATATACCAAACTATTGAGCGAGCATTCATACTTACACCATGGTGCAAGTGTGTGTAAAATGATGGAAAGAAAATGGTTCGAATTAACAAATTAGGGTTTGTTAGTTGACCCACTATCTCTGGTTTCCTGCAAAGCATGGTATGGTGTGTATGGTATCACTATGCTGCTTTGTAAATTGTAAGATCTCATCCTCAGAACCCTGATGCTCCAATTTTTCCTCTTATCCTAGCCTGTACCATACCTCATTAAATACATGCCAAACTTCTGTTACCTGGCTATTTGTACGATAGGTTAATGTGCACTGTATGGTATCCTGGAGATTAAGGACTACTGCCTTTAGACCTACTGTAAGGACTTGGATAACATAAAGATTAGCACTTCCCAAGCACAGTTTATTCCCTGTGTCTCACCCTTGCTTCAGTGTATAATCTCACCTGAATAGCACCCAGAAGAGGACGGGTTCCCTTTTGAGTCTGGTTCCGCTCAAGGTCTCTTCCTCATGTCATCTCAGGGAGTTGTTTCTTGCTACTGTCACCTGTGGCTTGTTCACTAGGCTCTACATTGAGATTTCCGTTAAAGCTGCTCAGACCTAGTGATTGAATTGACTTGGTAGTCTTGGTCAAACAACTGTTGGTGCGTTGAGTGGGAACATTCACGAGTCATCATCAGCACTTTGGTGCAATTACCCAACTCACTCATAATCACAGCCATTTTCTTTTGGCCATCTCTAATCATAGCCATCTTCCAGATTGAATGACTCTGATTGATTGCAACTTTCATGGTGAAAGCTGCAGTGTTGTCATTGGACATGCTCTGTTCGTTAGGGGACACTGATCGGACAAGCAGGGTTAGTGACTCCTGTAGGCTAAGAGCAGACTTAGATTTGCTTGATTGATGTATCTGCATAAGTGGGTGTCGACGTACAGTGTACAATGTATAGCAATGTCTGTATAGAGTGTGACTGAGGTTAAACAGGGTGAACTTGTCTGAACATGGCTGCTGAGGTCACCTGGAACCTGGTTCTGAGCAAGGAACCTGTTTTAAATGAGTAAAACCAAATCATTTTGCTATTGATGTTAATGGCTTTTACAGCACTAGAAACTGTAGAATTTATGAAAACGTTGCATGGGCTAATGCGTCTCATGCTTTTGTGTAATTTTCTCTCTTTCTCGCTCACTCTCACAGGGCAGGGTTACACAATAGGTTCATGTAAGCGCTCAAATAACTTCATAAATAAATCCATTATCCCGTTTAAATCCCATTTGAAATCATGTTGGAGACTCAGCAAACACGTGTAAAAAGCTTCTCTGGTCTAACGAGACCAAAATTTTTGGTCTTTTGAACTTTTTGGTTTTGGAACAAGGCTCTACGTTTGATCTCTGATACTCTTCCAGAACCTTTTCCCGACGACTGGTTGCACCAGAACTAATTTAGGGGGGTTTCATCACATCTGTGTTTTTTTTAGTTTTAGTTAAATTTCTATATCAATGTAGCGCTATATAGGTCAAATATGTTGTTTGCCCCCACTTCAATATTATGGGCTATTTTTGTGGAGATTCATGACATGTAATCCAAACGAAGTCCATTTCAGTTCCAGGTGCTAAACTACAAAATGTGGAAAAAGTTCAAGTATCGCGAATATCTGCCACTTGACGAAAACAGGACCTGCATCTAAAAATTCTCTCCAAACCCCCAAAACACAAACACCCAAATGTTTTCTAGCCTTTTTTTAATAGCAGCTGATCGCCGCAGGCGTCTGTCTCATGTTCTCACGACCAGCTCTTGTTGTACCAGACAAACTTCCCCCTCTTCCTTTAGGCTAACGTTTACTCCTGACAACCCGTACTTAAGCATGCCACGCTGTGTCTCTTTCTCTCATGCACACACACACACACACACACACACACAGTTGCAGCGTCCTCACACCCCGAGGCAACAGTAAGATCGTCTCTGGCTGTTTGCTTGCTCTGATGTCTGAAATGAAGTGAATTCATCTCTGATATGGAGGGAAGGCATGTAATTAGTGCAGGTTATAAATACAGCCCTGTAATCAGTCCCCTCTCGCTTTCTCCCTCCGTTTCCATCTGTCTCGCTCAACAAAGGAAATAAATTGGACTCTTTTGTTGTAGTTTTATTTTGTTTGCAGGTTGAGAGAGAGAGAGAGAAAGAGTGGAAATGAACATGTTAGAGAGATGTGAGCTACATGCAGTTAGACAGAAAATAAATTACGGCTGTATGTTGTAATCTCATGCTGTGTTCATGTTAGCGGTCGCAGGGGTCACTCTGAGTTTGTCTGTTGTAGCCCTGATGTGGTAGGAGGCAAGCCGTCCATCTGTAAGCATTACATTTCTGATTAAAACGATATAACACTATAATACTGTTTGTCTTTCTGTAAATGGAATTAGCTTGTTAGCTAGTACTTGTTAAGATGGAGATTATCCTTATCCACAAAAGTCAGACAAGTCCCTGGTTCGATCCTGAGCTCGGGTTACTGTTACGGTCCACACGGGTTTCCTGTGGGTTGCTTGGTTTCCTCTTGGTAGATGGATCGGCTATGCTAGTGTGCATGGTGTCCTGCGACGGACTGGTGTCTCGTCCGGGGTGTACTCCAGCTCCAAATCGACACCATGACCCTGACCAGGGTAAAGCACTTGCTGCGGATGAAATGAACGAACAAATTCATTATTTTGCCCCAGTTTATTTGTTGCAATTTTTCACATTCTTTCTCTTTCACATCAGCTGCCAATCTGGGAGGTCGATAGATAACCCATGTTTCCTCAAGAGCCATGAAGCCCCTGCACTGTAGTGAAAACCGATCGTCGGTAATATCATATCGGGGTAGCGCTGACTGCTATATTCAGTGTAAACAAGCTAACACATGGTCACTCTGATGGATTCATCCAGAGAGCAAGGCCAGTTATGCTCTCTTGGACTCCTAGCGTGGACACATAACTATACCGTCCTTGAGATTGAAACGTGATCTTCCAATGATGATCACGTGAAAATCCTTGAAAGTTGAAGCTTTTAATAGCTATACCCAAGAAACTACTTTTATTTGGTACCAGTGAACTTTGTTGAACTCCTGGCTGGTGTCATGGTTCATCTGTACTAAGAATAAATGGTGTAATAACTTTGCATTCCATTCTTCTTGCATGTGAGCTGAGCCAAGTTGAAAGTGAGGTTTATTGGCACTATATAGGAGTAGGATCTACAGCCCCCTGTGAAACTATGGAGTGGTTTGCATTTTGTGCTATGGCCTGTACATTTCTGCTCTCTTCTTCAGACGGTGGAGTGTGATACTTTCAGGACATTCCGAATTGTTGTATTGCCCTGATTGATTTCCCCCGTCTTTTCTCAGCTTCAAAACGGCTCCCTTTTCTCCCATAGACAGCTCTCTGATCTTCATGTTGGTTTATCCTTTATATCAACCAATGCAGTCCTCACAGGTGAAACCCAGGGCTCAAGCCAAGAGTCGATGTTCAGAGCTGTTTATTGTTTAAACAGTTGATCTAACAGGACACACCTGGGTAACAAGAAACACCTGTACCGGTATTTTTGCTCGCCTACAAATCGGGTGGTCTGATACAAAATGTGCCATGTTCTATGTCGCTTAACACGTTTACATATAAATACCAGGAAGTAAAAGCTGAAATTCTACACTCTCTTCTCTTATTCATCTTTTGATCTCAAACCCAAATGTCTTCAGCCAACAGCAAAAACAGATATCGTTTCGGAGCGAACTGTATAGGCTCCATTCTTAGAAAAATAGGTTCCTTACCTTCATAAGAAAGCCAAACCTGTTGACCATCCAAATTGACCATCTAACTGTTTGGATTTGTGAATTTACCACATTGTGTGTAATTTGCACAGAATTGTGAATTGTCTCTTGCCGCGCGGTCTCCATGCCGCTCGGCACTAATACTGGAATCTGTATTCTGCTTCACATACTATCCAAGCAGGGCGATGTCCAGTTAGTCCACTTTGTCACCGAGAGAAGAACTGAGGTTGTGTTCTGGCTTCTGTGAATGATCCCTGTTGGCAAACACTGGACAGCTAAATCTCCAGTCTAATTACACTTTGCTCTTTTTCTGTGTCCTGTCTGTCTACCCTCATTGTCCATTTCACAGAAATCAGAGGAATAAAACCCCGAAGTGGGAAACAAACAATGTCGGTTTGTGTGCGTTTAGATTCTCTTCTTGGGTGTGCGTTCTGATTTATTTTTATTTTGTAGCTAAATGCAGGAAAATATGAGACTGTCTTTTTTTTTAAAATGCGGTTAAACAGAGGCTAAACCCAGGTAGGAACCTATTCAGTTATTGATGCCGTAAGTGTAGTGGTAGCTCAGTGGTTAAGACGTTGGACTACTGCCTGAAGGTCGTGCGTTCAAATCCCAGCTCTGCCTTGAGCAAGACCCTTAACCCTCAACTGCTCATATACATGAGATAAACGTAAGTCGCTCTGGATAAGGGTGTCTACCAAATGACATGAATGGAATTTCAAATGGGGAAAGATGCAGAGACCATCTTCCACTCAGTGAGTCAAAGAATTTCTTTCCGAGCATCAGGTTTCTGTACTTCCTGCTCATATTATGCTGATAGAGAATGTGGACTGATGAATTATAATTTTTTTTTCCTTTTACTGTCAAACGTAATGTGATGAAACATAAAAACGAGTCCATTTTAGATATTTTTTTTAAAAAATGAGACGATTAGCATTGGATTCAATCTAATAGGAGTGGATTACATTGCCAAAGTATCGCTGCGTGAATAGTCCTAGTTGTAATTATCACATTAACCACTGCAGATCTGGTTTCCTGGGGCGCACGGTGGCTTAGTGGTTAGCGCGTTCACCTCACACCTCCAGGGTCAGGGGTTCGATTCCCACCACAGTTTGCATGTTCTCCCCGTGCAGCGGGGGTTTCCTCCGGGTACTCCGGTTTCCTCCCCCAGTCCAAAGACATGTGTATGTGATTGTGCCCTGTGATGGATTGGCACCCCGCCTTGTGCTCCCTGGGATAGGCTCCAGGTACCCCGTGACCCTGAAAAGGATAAGCGGTATACTAGATGGATGGATGGAGATCTGGTTTCATGCAGCAATATGGCTTCCACAGCACATAAAATAGCACTTGATGCAGCGCGTCGTATTATTTTCCGTTCACGATCCGACGGCCCTGCGCACAACCTTAACGAAGTCACAAGACACGGATTTGATGCGTGCGCGAAATCCGTGGAATCCTAAATCGGATTTGCGACTTTTCCACGTGATATTATGTCATTTGGACAGAATTGTGAATCGTCTCTTGCCACTCTGTCTCCATGTGCTATTGCTGGAATCTGCGCTCGACTTCACATAGAAAACGCTTGCCGGTAGAAATAATGATATCACCGTAAGAATGCAGAAACTGCGGAGGCACTGCACCATATGATTGATCCTGAAAGTGTATCGGATTCCTTGCTTTTGCACATCATAAGGAAATTAAGCTTGACTGAGTCGTGCTGTCGTACACAGATGTTTAGTCAGTTAGTCCAGTCTGTCTCCGAGAGAAGAAGGTTGTGCTCCGGCTTCTGCGAGTAATCACTGTTGGCAAACACAGGGCAGATAAATCTTCAGTCTTATTATGCTTTGCTCTTTTATTTGTCCTCTCTGTCTACCCTCATCGTCCATTTCACGGAAATCAGAGGAACGAAACCCCCGAGGTGGAAAACAAGCAATGTTGTTTCGTATTTGAGTTCAGCGTGGAGGGGTGTGTGTGTGTGTGTGTGTGTGTGTGTGTGTGTGTGTGTGTGTGTTAGATTCTCTTCTGGAGTTTGCTGTAGGCGTATTGCTTTTTTTTTCCTTTTCGTTTGTTTGTTTTTTTCTTCATTTTTTCTCGTGATGGATTGGCTACATAATCATTCCTGCAGGAAACTACACTACCAAAACACATTTCAGGAAAAAAAGGTAGAGGAAAAAACGGCTGCGAGTGTGTGTCTGATGATCTGAGAAGAGCTCGATGGCGAAGGTCTTGGATTTTAACACAAAGTTTATTTTATTAGGGTTTGTCCACGAATGGTCTCTGTTCAGATCACAGACAGACTGACTCATGTTCCAGGGGAACATGTCACGTCAGCTTGTAAGACAGCTATTACACGGGGATAAAAAGACGTGCGTTAGTGTAAGAGCTGCGTTGTAATGTTTACTGTAGAGGTCGTGTCTATTTATTTGCCGTGCGACGTTTGAGAAAAGTCAGGAATAAAACATGCTGTCGTAGGAAAATCATCAACGATGCGAAGTGGCGTTACAAATCACGTCCCAAAGTGTTTTATTCCTCTCATAGCACAACAACGGCAGCTATTTTTTCATGTAGTAAATAATGGCGTTCTTTTTATCCGATTATAGTTACATTTCCTGTTGTGGAACGTCCTGAGGACCAGGTAGTTCCTGTTGTGACTTCTGTTATAGCAGCTATAATCAGTTCATTCCCTGACCAGCCTCGGTTTATCCGCTGTCTTAAAGTGTTTCCGCGAAACCACAAAGGGTACAGGCGTAGAGTTACAGCGTTACCTCTGACTGTTACAGAGCGCTGACACTGGAGACTCCTTCCATACATGTTAAATAAACGTCTCCTTACGGAAAACTTCAACAGATCATGGATGAGTGGATGAGTTTCCGAGCGAGCGCAGTGATATACAGCTGTGATCTGGAGCTGCGCTACTGTCAGAGCTGCTGTTATAGAGAATTAATCAACACCCACTGACCAATCACGATCCAGGATACAGCAACACTGTGAGTGTCTTCAGAAAATCCTCGACATCTAGCTCTTTAAGTAAAAGAGTTGGAAACACAGAGGTTTCCTCACACACGGGCGTCCTGGAGTCACTTCCCTGTAGTGGTGTAAAGCCGTAACAGACAGAGCCCCTTTCTATAGTCTGGTAGTTGTGTGAGTGTGCGTGTGAGTGTGCGTGTGAGTGTGTGTACGCGTGTGTGTGCACGTGCGCACATATGTGTGTGTTGCGTAACTCGACAGAGCATGGCCGCCCCCAGACCTCAGCCTGTGGGGGATTGTGGGATATGTTGTGTGGTTTTATGTAATGGTAATGACAGTGATGTCGCCCACTGAGGGAGGGGATTCCTCCAACTGCAGCATCACAAATCACTGTCACATGTGCACACAACCTCCTACAGGCTACACACACACACACACACACACACACACACACACACACACACACAGAGTCAGAGAACAGCATGAAGGAGATGCAGGATAAGCTGTGCATGTGGATGATGATTATTTACCTCTTCACCTCACCACACCACACACAACTGCCCTCGAAATTACCCCTTGAAATTAGCCCTCTCTCTCTCTCTCCTCCTCTCTCTCCCTCTAGCTCTCTCTCTCCCTCTCTCTCCCTCTAGCTCTCTCTCTCCTCCTCTCTCCCTCTAGCTCTCTCTCTCTCTCCTCCTCTCTCTCCCTCTAGCTCTCTCTCCCCCTCTCTCTCCCTCTAGCTCTCTCTCTCCCTCTCTCTCCCTCTAGCTCTCTCTCTCTCGCACACTCGCTCTCTCTCTCCTCCTCTCTCTCCCTCTAGCTCTCTCTCTCCCCCTCTCTCCCTCTAGCTCTCTCTCTCTTGCACACTCGCTCTCTCTCTCCTCCTCTCTCTCCCTCTAGCTCTCTCTCTCCCCCTCTCTCCCTCTAGCTCTCTCTCTCTTGCACACTCGCTCTCTCTCTCTCTAGCTCTCCCTCTAGCTCTCTCTCTCTTGCACACTCGCTCTCTCTCTCTCTCTCTCTAGCTCTCCCTCTAGCTCTCTCTCTCCCTCTAGCTCTCTCTCTCGCACGCTCTCTCTCTCTCTCTCTCTGTCTCTCTCTCTCTCTCCCTCTAGCTCTCTCTCTCCCTCTAGCTCTCTCTCTCTCTCTCGCACGCTCTCTCTCTCTCCCTCTAGCTCTCTCTCTCCCTCTAGCTCTCTCTCTCTCACACATACTCGCGCTCTCTCTCTCTCCCTCTAGCTCTCTCTCTCTCTCTCTCTCTGTCTCTCTCTCTCTCTCTCTCGCGCACTCTCTCTCTCTCTCTCACACACACACTCTCTCTCTCCCTCTAGCTCTCTCTCATGCTCACTTTCTCTCTGTCTCTATATTTCTTTCTCTCTCCCTCTAGCTCTCTCTCTCTCTCCCTCTCTCTCATGTGCTCTCTCTCTCTCTCTCTCTCTCTCTCTCTCACACTCACACACACACACACACACAGTCATAGTGTAACACACTGATGTTGGATGATGTTCAGAGTTTGACACATCACTGATGCAGCAGGAAACTGTCCAAATCTCTACAGGCTCCAACATCCCTACTGTTTAACCCAACTCAGTGTTACTCATCTCTCTCTCTCTCTCTCTCTCTCTCTCTCTCTCTTTAGTGATCAGCTTAAATGCTTTACCTCATTACACGTTACATGTTGATGATTTCCAAGGGCAAAAAAGCAATGCCCTGATGATTAGTGTGTTTGTTTTTCCTGTGTGTGTGTGAGTGAGAGAGAGAGAGAGAGAGACAGAGAGAGAGACTGACATTCATTCGTCTCAGAGTCTAGAATTTTGCAGAGACTATTGTTTGTTTAGTTAGGCGCGGGCTGCATTAAGATTGTGTGTGTGTGTGTGTGTGTGTGTGTGTGTGTGTGTGTGTGTGTGTGTGTGGACAATGGATATGACAGCCCTGCCACTGTGCTTTTGTTTATTTTTCCATTCACTCAGTGTGTGTGTGTGTGTGTGTGTGTTAGGTAGAACAGTTATCATCATTGCTACTCTAAAACACACACACACACACACACACACACACACACTCTTCCAGAGGCTCCATCCTGCTGTATAGCTGTATATATGAAGGTTAATGCAGGCGCCGTATGGATGTGACTGATCCTCAGTGCGGTTTAATCAGCAGCACTGAGTGATTAGCGCTTTAGCATAACGGCTAATGACAATCTTTCATTTAGCACACAGAGTCTACAACAGCCTGCTGAACAGCATGACAGTGTGTATGTTTGTGTGCGTGTGTGTGTGTCTTATATACGTTATAGAGTGAGAGGCAGCATGGAGAAGAGCTACATTAAGCTACATGATGTTAGTGTATGAGCTCCATAGCTGCTCTGCAGTGATGATAATGAAGTGTAAGTCTCTACACCACTACACTGATGAGTGGGGTGTGATTCATTTCCTCTGTGTGAATGCTATCGGAGTTATTAACCTCACAAAAATGGGGTTTAATGTCTGAGGGGTAAGGATTATTTCTAACCCATGTGACTGTGCCCCCGAGAGTGATCATGCCCCTTGGTGTCACTATGCCCCTGAAGGTGACCTCTCCCCTGAGTCTGATCACTCCCTCGAGGCTCACCGCACCCACAAGGGAAACCATGCCCCTGAGAGTCACTATGTCCCGTGGCTGTGAAACAAGCCCGAATCATCACCCCTGCAACACCATGACTGACAGTCGGTATGAGGTGTTTGTGGCGATACACCATGTTTGGTTTTCGTCAAACGTAGCACTGTGCATGATGACCAGACATCTCCACCTTGGTCTCATCAGTCCAACTGATATTGTTCCAGACGTTTTGTGGTCTGTTCAGATGCCATTTAGTAAACCTTTGTCGATCCAGCCATCCATCCACTTATCCTACACAGGGTCGCAGTGGATCCTGGAGCCTATCCCAGGAATCTCGGAGCACAAGGCGTGGGACACCCTGGACAGGGTGCCAAAACATTGCAGGGCACAATTGCACAGCCACTCACACACTACGGACAATTTGGAAATGCCAATCAACCTACAATGCATGTCTTTGAACTGAGGGAGGAAACCAGAGTACCAGGAGGAAAACCCCAAAGCACGGGGAGAACATGTAAACTCCGCGTACACACACACACACACACACACACACACACACACACAATGCAGAGGTTGAATTTGAACCCCCAACCCCAGAGGTGCAGGGCAAACATGCTAACCGCTAAGCCGCAAATCTTAAATCATACGCCGTATGCTTTTTGGAGAGAAGCGTCTTTTTTCCTAGCCACCCTTTCATGAAAGTCATCCTTGTTCAGTCTTTTTCTGATTGTGCGCTCATGAACGTAAACATTTAATGTGCTCACAGAGGCCTGTAGGTCACATGATCTAGCTCTTTTTTTTGTAGTTTACATTAAACGGGCTTGAAGGCTCTCCATTTGTAAACAATCCTTCTCACTGTAGAATGGTGAGTTTTAAATTGTTTGGAGACGGCCTTATAACCCTTCCCTGATTAATTCTCAGCAACAGTTGCTTCTCAGACGTCATGGCTGATGTCCGTTCTTCTCTGCACGATGTAGACGCGCACCTGAGTGCTTCCAAAAAGTTCTGCTTTTATAGAGATGTTCACACTCCTTGATGATTAATTAATTGTTGTGTATTTCAATAGTGACACCTGGCTGCCAATTACTCTCTTAATGATTGTGGAAGTAGGAAGGGTGTACTTATTTTTTTCTCTCCTGGTTTTGGAACATTGGTGTAGTCTTTTGGGGGGGAAATGACTGCATATTGAAATCTGCTGGGGGGTTTTTTTTGTCACCTAAGGATAAAGTGCATAAAAACATACACAGAGACAGTAAACTGGTGTAGTGTAGAACACACCTCTTTACGCAGAACTCCTATGAAATCATAAGTTTGATTTGGGTTTTCTTGATTTTGTTTTTTGTGTAACAGATCCTGCTCACACAGACACACACTGTGTTAAAGACTACAGACCTAACATGGATTTAAACACTGGCGTGTGTGTGTGTGATGTGAGCCTGTGGTAGATGACTGTTCAGCTGTTTTGCGGTTGTAATGAGCGCTGAATTGGCAGCCTGTACGAAACTGTCCCCAATTAGGTCTAATGATACACGGAGTCCGTTCCAGCTGCTGCCTAACAAAGCTGCCGTTTAGTGATGTACATGAACGCAGTGCAGATTAGCAGCTAAGGCCTGTGCTAAAGCTGATGTGCTGTGATGGAAAGGGAGGAGCTTGTTATCCAGTCTGTAGAAGGTAAAAAAAAATCATCACAGTCTTTTAATGAGAGACAGCATGGCTCTGGTCGGAGATTAATGAGGCATAATGAGCTGAATCGTACGCTGAGTCGAGAATCAAATCTTTGCTGAGTCGGTTTGGATGGCGGAGAAGTGAGTGCTTGTATTTTTATTAGGGTTTTTTTTTTTTTTGCTGTTAAGGTGTTGCTTCCTTACCTGGAACCGTTTCACCACTAAAGCAGGATAGGAAAATGTTCTTGAAGGCAGACGTACAGTTATAATTCTGCACAAGTATTTATTTTTGTGTCATGGTTTGGCTCTGAGCACTGGGACCAGCACCTGGAATACTGAAGACCCCATGCGTTGAAACTTTTACTCATCAAGTGGTTATCTTGCCAGTCAGGAGCTGAACCACTTGTGCTGGAGGTCTGAAAATCTGCTCAGCACAGCAGGTCTGGATGATGCTCAGCATTGTTCCTGGTCTCGTTTAGCTCCCTCACACTGTCATGTCTCACTGCCATGCATAAATCCTTGGCAGGACTAAACTAATTGAGCGCGAGGAAAGCGGATCGATCTCACTCAAAATCTTTCATCAATGGACGATCAACAAACTGGATTAGCAGAGCTCGGCTCCTGGAGGCCGGTTCCTCAGCGAGAGCGGGTCCGTCGCCTCAGCACTTCCCCTTAATTGGGCTCCAAACAAATGGCAGTGCATTGATTTGGCTGCGAGAGCGGACGCTGTAGACCGAGTGGTGCCTGGCCATTAGCACCTCAAAATGCACTCTGGGTAATGGAGGAATCCTTGTGTGTGATAGAGATGATCAAATTTAGCATGGCATTAGTGAGATGATGGAAAGAATGGCCATTGGCAATAAAAACACAAGTCACATTAAAATGTTTGGTATTTAAGTGGCTCGTCTTCAGTCTGTTGTTTTCCTCTCAGTTATTTATTTATATACATGTTTTTATTTCCTAAATGTGTTTATCCAAAAGCAACTTAGAGTGGCCTTCTGCCCATCTTCTGATAATATGCTGCTCCTCCCTTTTCATATTATCCTTTTCATCTGATAATATGCTGCTCCTTCCTTTTCTTTATTGTTGTCATTAGTTTTTATCATCATCCTTTCCTTTCATTTCTGTTTTTCTTTTTTATCATTATCTTTGTTTTTCTTCTTCTATTTGCCAGTATCATCCTCATCATCCTGTTTTTTCTCACCTTCTCCGCTGCCTTCTCCTCCCCATTATTCTTTTTTGCCTTCTACTTATTGCCTTCTCCTCCTCCTGCTCCTTCTTCTTCTCCACCTTCTCCTCTGTGTCTAACTGAACTGTGTAGCTGCTGGGTTAACATCTTGGAGACAGACGGTACCTGGGAGAGAGAGGCAGATGGGTGCTGTGGGACTGATCAGTACCATGCCTGTCTGACCTTCTCATAAATCTCTCATCTTAAATCCTCTTTCCAATCCTTTCCCCATGAGACCTTTCAGCACCCTTTAAACCTCAGTCTGTCTCCTCAGCCCCTTTTTACTTTCCCCACTACCCTTTTCTGACACCTTCCTGACCTCTGACCTTCTCACCTCCAGTCATGTGCATGGTTTCCTCTCATTTCCTCGGTTTTCCAGCTTCCATCTTGAATATTTCCCCTAACCTGCATTCTCATCTACATCCATCCATGTCCTGTCCTTCTATTACCTCTTGCCCCTCTCCTTTATTTTCTCATTACTCCTGACATTTAGCTAGCTCACTCTTCCACCCTTCGCTCCCAGCAGCCAGTATTTAAGGCCTTGCTATCTCACGGAGAGAAACACAGAGAGCGAAATGGAGCAGTAGACACATAGACAGAGAGATGGTGCATTGGTTCTGGTCTCCCGCTGGGGAAACACGGAGTGTGTAATTAAGTTTCAGTTCTGCAGGCTGTGCTTATACAGAACACACTATAGCCGTATTATAGCTATTATAATCTCTGCATCAACCACAGTGAAGGGCTTAGTGTGATGGGATAATAATGAAGTAATGACAGTTTGGAGAAAACTGTTGTCTAGAATATTCTTTGCACCTGACAGAGTTTGTATGTGTGTAGACGAGATGAGATGTTCTTGCCTGGGGAAACTTTGCAAGGTGGGTTTTTCCTCCTTAGCAATTATACTTTACATTTTAAAGGGAACCCCGTCTGTGAAGACTTGCATGATTTATTAGATTAACGCTGGCATCCACTGTATAAATCCGCTACACAAAAACTCTCGATGTCAGGGGGTTTTTTTTAAATAATGGGACTTCCGGCTGAGCATGTGAGCGAGAAGGCGCGCGTTGAGTGAGCTCCCGAGCATTTTGTCTTTGAATTGTGCTTTTCAGGCAACCCGAATCTTTTCCAAGACACTTGGTGCCTTCTTTTTCAATTACTCAGTATACAATTATAACCAGAAAAGACTTATGGCTTCCGATAGACTATGGAAACCTAAATCTTCACAGAGAGTGAGTCATGGTGACAAGCTACCGTTGGACCTGGAAAATTTCCGCGGCGCTTTGATCACCGAGCTAACATCTACCATCGCAATACAGGTGAAAGCAGCTATTTACTCTGCTCTGGCCCCAGTTGTTGCATCTTTTGCATCTGATACAAAACCGCAACTCTTCTGAAGTGGTCATTTCTTTGGACGCCGAAAAGGCGTTTGATAGGACAGAATGAGAATATCTTTTTATCGTGCTAAAGAAGTTCGGCTTTGGCTTTGGTGATGGACTGATATCATGGATCCGTTTATTATATGTGAAACCACAAGCTTCCATATATACCAATGATACCAAATCTGACTATTTTACTTTGTCACAGTGTACACGCCAGGGATGTCCTCTGTCTAGCTTACTTTTTGCCATAGCGATTGAGCCTCTCTCAATAAGGCTTAGAATTCCTGTATTTCAGGGTATAATCCGCAAGGGAACTGAACGTAAACTAGCCCTATATGCTGACGACTTACTACTCTATGTTACAGATCCAATTACATCTATTCCACAGATAATACGCATATTAGATGACTTTGGGAAATTTTCCGGGTATAAACTGAACCTACAAAAGAGTGAATGCTTCCCCATAATCCGACCTGACCAAAAAATAAAACAGGCTGACAATCCTTTTCACCTGGAGGGTTCAAAATTCGAATATCTCACAGTTAATGTCACCCGTTCTTATTCTGCATTAATGGCGGCAGATTTTACAACCTTAGTTGCATACATGAAGTCAGCTTTTCAGAGATGGGCAGCTCTACCATTATCCCCTCTTGGTAGAATTAACACGGTAAAAATTTCTTTAAAAATTCCTCTACCTTTTTCAGAAACTCCCAGAGTTTCCAAATTCAAAAGAGTCGATTAAGTGGTGGCCTCTCATTGCCCAATTTCATGTATTATTATTTGCTGGCTAATATTCAGAAACTGGTGTTCTTGGTGCAGGCCCTCTCTCTTCCATGGTGCCACTTAGAAGCAAACTCTTGTATTTCAACTTCCCTCCCTGCTATGGTGTTCTCCTCCCTTCCCATACCCCTTTCACAACACACGGATAATCCAATAGTGTGTACCTCTCCAAAAATTTTCTATCATTTTAAATCCATCTCGGCCTCAACCATGGCACCTATATGTAATAACCCAACCCCATTAGATTCCACATTCTCTTTTTGGGAAAAGAAGGGTCTGAAATGCTTTGAGGATCTTTTAATTAATAATGTGTTTGCAAACTTTTCTGAATTATCCTCTTCATTCAGCCTGCCTCCGTCTCACCTATTCAGTTTCTTTCAAATTAGGAATTGTGTCTCCTCCCAATTCTCTGGGTTTCCCTCCTTACCTACAAAGTCTGAATGGGAAGAGATGTTCAAACTGAATCCTCATAAGGGTGGTATTATTTCACAGATATATGCAACAATCTGGGCACAGGACGATTCTTACAAAATCAAAACCATTAGTGCTTGGGAAGATGAATTAGAGGCCTAGAGCTTGAGGATGATTACCGGGGCAGAGCGTTAGATAATATACGTACCGCCACGTCATGTGCTAGACTTAGTTTCGTACAATTTAAAGTAGTCCATAGAGTTCACCTCTCTAGGAGTAAACTATCTAAAATGTATCCCAATGTTCCTGACGTGTGAAAAATGCAAACTTTTGCCCTGTAACCTCGTTCGTATGTTTGCACTCTTTCCCAAACTGCAGAACTTTTGGAACTCTTTCTTCAAAATTGTCTCCGACGTTCTTAAAATCAAATTACATGTCTGTCCTTTAATTGCTACCTTTGCTGTTCCATCTCAGTGTCAGCCTCTGAACCTCAGTGTAGAATATTGCTCTCTTGGATCTCTCTACAACCCCCCCTCTATATCAGACTGGCTTAAAGATTTCATCTTCTTTTTAAAACTTGAAATTATCAAGTATAACATCAGAGGCAGGGGTGAATCATTTTTGGAAAAATGGCCACAATTTAGTACCTACTTCAGTGAGGTATGCACCCTGGAGGTGGATTGAGGGAAGGTGTACTGTAAATACTAATCGTCTTACTTAAGGTTTTTTTTCCCCCTTTCTTTTGGTTTTGGCAGTAATTATTGTGTTGGTCTTGTTACACTGATAAAGGTCCAAACAATCCAATTATGTAAAAATATTTAGTCCGATACAATATTTGTATTCCAAAAGGTTCAAGAACGGCTTTAATTTTACTTTAAGTATGCCTTGGCTAGGCGCTCTAGGCTAATATTGCAGGAGCTTTATGTTATGAGAATATATAGAAAAAAACGCACTAACAAGATTCTTATGGGTTTGATTATATTTACAGATATCCCCTGCATCATAGCACACAGGAACTAGAACATTACAGCCAAAAACAGCACAGTGTGGCATTCTCCTCCTGCTGCTGGGGCTAGTAGCTAATTCTTTTGAGTGCTCGAGTGCCATTTTACGTCAATGACGTGGCATTACGTCATTACGCATGTCACGTAATGGCGGCCTCCGTACGTTAAAATATGTATCAAATATTAAGGATTTTTAAGCTAATGAACATATTTCATGTGTTTCTAATGACGTATTTTAGTAGGAGAGGGCAATTATTGCATGTTAAGACTCTAAGTCTTCAGCTAAACATTTCATTTATGCACATTTAGATTTAACCCAAATGTAGATGTGGTTAGTCTCTGAAAACACATACTTCATACGTGTTACTTCCAACTTTGGGATGGCGAGTCTGAGGTGCAGAGGGATGCAAAATTTGCACGATGGAGAAGAGGTGTGCAGGTTTTTTTTTTTTTTAAGTCCCACTCCCTCCCGGTCCTACAGGAGTTATGACCACCCACACTTGCTCCTAAAGGAAATTTGACCACTTTCACCTTCTCCCAAAGGAATTCTGACACTACCCACATACTCTTGAAGGAATTCTGTCCTCTCTCACCAATTCCACAAGGAATTCTGACCACTCACCCATTCCGCAAGGAATTCTGACACCTCTCACCCATTCCGCAAGGAATTCTGACACCTCTCACCCATTCCGCAAGGAATTCTGACACCTCTCACCCATTCCGCAAGGAATTCTGACCACTCACCCATTCCGCAAGGAATTCTGACCACTCACCCATTCCGCAAGGGATTCTGACCACTCACCCATTCCACAAGGGATTCTGACCACTCACCCATTCCACAAGGGATTCTGACCACTCTCACCCATTTTGCAAGGAATTCTGACAACTCTCACCGATTCCGCAAGGAACTCTGGCACCTCTCAAACTCCCATTCCGCAAGGAATTCTGACCACTCACCCATTCCGCAAGGAATTCTGACCACTCTCACCCATTCCCCAAGGAACTCTGACACCTCTCACCCATTTTGCAAGGAATTCTGACACCTCTCACCCATTTTGCAAGGAATTCTGACCACTCATCCTTTCCACAAGGAATTCTGACACTACCCACCTACTCTCGAAGGAATTCTGTCCTCTCTCGCCCATTCTTCAAGGAATTCTGACACCTCTCACCCATTCCGCAAGGAATTCAGACCACTCTCACCCACTCTGCAAGGAATTCTGACCACTCACCCATTTTGCAAGGAATTCTGACCACTCTCACCCATTCCGCAAGGAACTCTGACACCCCCTCCCACGTATTGCAAGGAATTCTGAACACACATCCTTTCCACAAGGAATTCCACTTTGATCACTTTCTGCCCATTTCAGAAGGAATCTTTCCGTTCCCACCCACTTCCAAGGGAATTGACCAAACCCAACCCAAATCCAAAAGAATTCTCAGTACTCTCTCTCTGCTCCTTAAGGAATTCTGTTTGATCCCACCCACTCCCAAAGGTATTCTGATCACTGCATCCCACTACTGAAGGAATTTCGACCAATCCCACCAAGTCCTACAGTTATAAACATTTTATTAGTTACTATTTTTTTTAAACTCATTTCTGCCTGCATTATTTTTTGGCAAACTCAGCTGGTTATATTTTGCAAAATATTTAAATCACGTGACCTTGACCAGTGCTGCTTCAGTGCGTAAGATTCTAATTGCATAAGCTAGCAATAAGAATATTATAAGAGTTTATAATCATAATCTTATATGATTATAATATTATCATATTATAATCAGCACACTTGCTGATTAGGCCACTGAGCATTGCATCCTGTCTTAATGTAAGTTACTTTAGATAACAGCATCCACCAAATGAATAAATGTGAATACGTCACCTTAGCCCTGGAGTCTAGCATGAGAAGAGCAGAATATAAGAGTGTGACAGTACAATCACTAGGACATGAGTTCTGTTGCATGTAAACACTAGATACTTAATAAAATTCCAACTTGAGAGATTTATGATAATATAAGGTCCAAAACTCTATGGATGAGCTAATAATTTGTCTTCACAGATTCATGAAGCGAGTAACCCTGGGTTTGTTCAGCTTTGCCCTTTCTGAATAACTAACATCAGCGGTTTTACAAGGTCAGGGATTTTTGTGTCAGCATGAAAAATGGCAATACTTTCTTACAATTACCTTTTAAAATGCATTAGATAAGTTAAATTAGTTGAGGTTTGCAGGTGAATCTGCTCAAATTGCGAGGGCACCCATATTTTAAATCCAATTATTTGTCTTATAATAGTCTATCCAGTGCACTTTCAAATTATTTGCTCAGTAAAAGGCCTGTCAAGAACCTCTTCTGTTCCTGACAGTCACTTCAATTATCCAGGGACGAGGCAAAAAAAAAAAAAAAAAAATGCCTGTCCTCTGCTGATTGATTTTTTTCTTTCAAATATTCAGAGAAGCCATGTGGTGCATAGCAAAAGTGAGTTGTGTCCTGGGGGATCCAAACCGGGTCGAGAGTGATCCCAGTTCAGGACCTGAGGAATAGCAGTGTTTAATTTGGAGCTCTGAGATTAGAGGACAGATGATTCCAATATCAGCCGCAACAAGATGCTCAAATTAAATCCATCTACTCATCGCCATCACCGTCTCAGTGGAGCAAGGCCATGCCAACTTGCGCAGGGTGGCCAAACAGCCGGGCTTCGCCAAACTCTGCCTTTCTTCTTCACTCACTCTGGCTCTAAATTCAATAACATGGATGGAAACTGCATGACTCACCATGGCAAAGAAAGACAGGAGAACTCCTGCTCTTCACACTCACGCACAATATGGCACGTTATTCATTTGGGAACAGACGGCGCAAGGCGTAGATGAGGTTCAAACTGAATTCCACATAATTCCGCACCTCTGTATTTTTCTTTATAAATCATCAAGTGGAAACTCTTGGAGCTTTGCGTATCCCACACATAGCTTGGAAGGTGATACAGGTCAGAGGTCAAGTTGGGACATGGTGAAGCATCACTGAAGCAGTTGAGCCTAAGATTTGGGCTTATACCTCAAATTTTTCTTGATCTTCATGCACTCCAAAAAAAATATCTGGGTATAAATTTGGAAAGCCAGTTCTGGGTCGTATATGGACTAACCCAACAGTGTCCTGAATAATCGTATAGCAGAGTCCGGCCGATAAAATTATTCATTTGTTATACCGATTGAAAACGTCCGATAAGTCGATTTTCCAATGCCGGTGTATTGTGAGAAAGGGTTCATGTTAACTGTGAAGATAATTATGTAAGAATTTGATCTAATCTTTAAAACTTTGTTTCTATAAATACAAATTTGTCTTATTTATCACAGGAAGTCAGTTACTTCAGGCTTTTCTGGTTGCTCTGTCTTGACCGGCACATTTCCAGATAATGATCCTTGACACGGCATTATTAACCCAATTTGTGTCACATCGACCAACTAGCTGGGCGTATGCTTGTATTGCTTTGGTCAGTGGTAGAATACTTGTTAATAACTGTATTTACTGGACTACAAAACTGTTTTTGGTACATAAGGGTAAGCAAATCTTCTGTATAATTAATGCAAGCCTGTACAGCCTGACAGCGAGTCCTTTGAGCTTATTGTGGACTGAGACACCTTTATTTAAAGGCTGTGGTTATATGCAAATCTCCTCTTTTATGTCTCCTCTTTTCACCTGCTATACAAACCCATATTTCCAGCAAAGATAAGAGAATTCTTCTCATTTTATTTTTGAACACAGATTTAAAAAAAAGCCAGCCTTGAGGTGCGCTCATAACAACTGCCTTCAGATAAGTGCTCCAAAAGCCCCTTTCTCCATTTTAAATCTGGTTGCTGGTGGCGTCCTGTATTCACCCTCATGCTCACAGAAGAGCCCTTGAAGCTGTGTGTCTCCTCATCTCAGTAATGGATCAGCGGAGAACCCTCAGGGTCTCCTGTCTCATGCTAGAGAGGCACACACTGACAAACAAGCAAAGGGTTTGATAAATAAGCTCATGTATTACATATTAGCATAAGTGAAAAATCTTCCCTTAAATGTCAAGAGAAAGATATATTTGGTGCCTCAAGTTTTCTTTTTTAGTTTTTCACCGGAGCCTTCAAGCTAATGTAGAGAACAATTAATGGGAGTGTGTCTTATCAAAAAAAATCTTTCCATGAATATCTGCCTTACACCAATACACAATGTCATATAGACACACCAGTGGAACCGAAGACTCAGTGTGCTGTTGGGTGAAAAGCTGCCTCTCTGGGAAAACCCTTGTAGAACTTTTTAACGATCTAAAAGCCTCTCAGGAAGTATCCAAAGAACCCATTAGGAACTACAATGGTCCTTGAAAGTTTGTGAACCATTTAGGGTTCTATATTTTCTATATTTCTTCATAAATATGACCTAAAGTCCTAAAAGTAGACGAAGAGAACCCAATTAAACAAATGAGACAAAAATAATCAAATTTATTATTTATTTATTGAGGAAAGTTATCCAATATTACATATCTGTGAGTGGCAAAAGTATGTGAACCTCTAGAATTAGCAGTTCATTTGAAGGTGAAATTAGAGTCAGGTGTTTTCAAGCGATGGGATGATGATCAGGTGAGAGTGAGTGAGCGTCCTGTTTTATTTAAAGAACAGGGATCTATCAGAGTCTGATCTTCACAACACGTTTGTGGAAGTGTATCGTGGCATGAACAATGGAGATTTCTGCAGACCTCAGAAAAAGAGTTGTTGAAGCTTATCAGGCTGGAAGAAGTTACAAAACCATCTCTAAAGAGTTTGGACTCCACCAATCCACAGTCGGACAGATTGTGTACAAATGGAGGAAATTTAAGACCGTTGTTACCCTCCCCAGGAGTGGAGACCAACAAAGATCACTCCAAGAGCAAGACGTGTAATAGACCATGAGGTCACAAATGAGCCCAGGGTAACTTCTAAACAACTAAAGATTTTTCTCACATTGGTTAATGTTAAAGTTCATGAGTCCACCATCAGGTGAACACTGAACAACAATGGTGTGCATGGCAGGGTTGCAAGGAGAAAGTCTCTGCTCTCCAAGAAGAACAGTGCTGCCCATCTGCAGTTTGTTAAAGATCGTGTGGACAAGCCAGAAGACTATTGGAAAAAAATGTTTTGTGGATAGATGAGACCAAAGTAGAATTTTTTGGTTTATATGATGTTATATTTGGAGAAAGAAAAAAAAATGCATTCTAGCATAAGAACCTTATCCCATCTGTGAAACATGGTGGTGGTAGTATCATGGTTTAGACCTGTTTTGCTGCATCTGGGCCAGGATGACATGCCATCATTGATGGAATAATAAATTCTGGAGTATTCCAGTGAACTCTAAAGGAAAATATTAGGACATCTGTCCATGAACTGAATCTGAAGACAAAGTGGGTCATGCAGCAAGACAGCTATCCTAAACACACGAGTCATTCTACCAAAGAACGGTTAAAGAAGAATAAAGTTAATGTTTTGGAATGGCAGAGTCAAAGTCCTGACCTTAATCCAGTAGAAATGTTGTGGAAGAACCTGAAGCGAGCAGTTCATGTGAGGAAACCCACCAACATCCCAGAGTTGAAGCTGTTCTGTACTGAGGAACGGGCTAAAATTCCTCCAAGCCGATGTTCAGGACTGATCAACAGTTACCAGAACGTTCAGTTGCAGTTATTACTGCACAAAGGGGGTCACACCAGATACTGAAAGCAAAGGTTCACATCCTTTTGCCACTCACAGATAGATTGGATAATTTTCCTCAGTAAATAAATGACCAAGTATAATATTTTTTATTGGGTTCTTTTTGTATACTTTTGGGAATTCCAGTGATGTTTTAGGTCATATTTATGCATAAATATAGAAAATTCTAAAGGGTTCACAAACCACTGTATCCAAAGAACCCTGTAGGAACAATCCAAAGAACCCTGTAGGAACAATCCAAAGAACCCTGTAGGAACTATCAAAATAAATTGACCCCTAGGAACTATCCCCCCCAAAAAACCAACCCTAAGAACCCTGTAGGAACTATCCAAAGAACCCTGTAGGAACTATCAAAATAAATTGACCCCTAGGAACTATCCCCCCCAAAAAACCAACCCTAAGAACCCTGTAGGAACTATCCAAACAGCCCCTTAGGAACTGCTCATCTTGTTTTTTGTGGGGGGGTGGTTTGAGGGGGCGTGGATGGGTCATTATTAGTGTATAGGTTTATTTTTTATATATTATATGTTTCAATAATTATGCCTGGATATCAAGATTCCCTAAATGACGTGTGGAAAATTGGACAAAAACAGATTCTTGCCCCTATGCTAGTTGGGAAAATTGGCACTGGGTGTGTGTGTGTGTGTGTGTGTGTGTGTGGGCGGGGGGGTAGATGTGACCGTGTCATTCAGCGGGCAATCAGGTGAGTGAACGCCATGGGCTTGTACTGACACAGTGTGTGTGCAGCTTGACACCATGGTCACCCTCAGCAACCAAGCTGCTGTCCAAGCTAGAGAGAGATGAGTGTATTTACTTACACCCTGAGGACAACACACTCTGACTCATACACCTGCTCTCTCTCTCTCACACTCACTCACACACACACACCCACACACCCACCCAAACCCACACACACCTGCTGCAGAGTTACAGCTGGCACAGATCATTTTCCTCTTGCTTAGCTTATCTTTTTAAAGGTATGTCCTTTAAAAATGGCATGAGTGCATGTGTTTGAATGTATACCACCTGTGTGTGCACATACACTCCTCATGGATGCTAAAGGCTGCCTAATCATCAGATGTGTAGCGCACACACACACACACACACACACACACACCTTCCATACCAAGCACACTTTAAAGTATCCAGGGGCCATTCTGTGCTCACAGAGTGTTTAGCTCCACTGTCATTCCCCATTAGCTTTCCTCCAGCCGGTTATGAGTAGCTTCCCTCTGAATCCACTCTGCACAATACCCCTCATTAACCAAATCAAGAGCAGACGCTCGGAATATCTGCAGGGACAGATGGGCGTGTAACAGCCAGGTGAATTTCCCCAGCATGTGCACAGAAGAGGAAAAGCACATGGGTGTATTATTAGAAGTGCGTCGGGAACAATCTCTTTTTACAGACAGAATAAATGCTGAACAGGATTTATTTGTAAAGAAATAGCTGTTGTTAAATAGATATCTCTGTGAAGGACTGCTGTGAATAAATTGAAAATAAAAGACTTGACCAAATAGCCCTCCTGTTTCATTGGTGGAAGGACAGAAGGGTTTTTTTTGTTCCACCATCACTGGGCGAGACGCATCTGCATGGTGGATTTTACAGTTTTGCAACCTCCTGACTCTTTGAGTCGACTTCCTGGCTGACGTTACTTTTTTAGTCCAATTTCTAGTTCACTTCCCGGTTAGCATTTCTGTTGGAGTTGTGTTTTTTCTTACGGTTTGATTAGACCATTTGAGTGCACTTTATAATGTGTGTTACTGTTGCAGTCTACGTCCTGTTTGGCAATACTGTTAAAGCTGACTTTCTGGTTCTTGCTGCTATTTGAGTCAGTGTTCAACTTCATGGTTGACTTCACTATTTGAGTCCACTTCCTGTTTGGTGTTAATGTTGGAGGTGGCTTCCTGGTTGTAGTCAACTGTGTATTTGCCATTAGTGTTTATTATGACTTTCTGGTTGGCATTACTGTTGATATAAACTTCCTGGTTGGCATTACTGTTGGTGTTAACTTCCTGGTTGCCAGTATTATTGGTGTTAACTTCCTGGTTCCCATTACTGTTGGTATTAATGTCCTGGTTGCCATTACTGTTGGTATTAACTTCCTGGTTGCCAGTATTATTGGTATTAACTTCCTGGTTGCCATTACTGTTGGTATTAATGCCCTGGTTTCCATTACTGTTGGTATTAATGTCCTGGTTGCCATTACTGTTGGTATTAATGTCCTGGTTGCCATTACTGTTGGTATTAATATCCTGGTTTCCATTACTGTTGGTATTAATGTCCTGGTTGGCATTACTGTTGGTATTAATGTCCTGGTTGGCATTACCTTTGGTATTAATGTCCTGGTTGGTGCTTCTCTTTTACATTGGAATAAACTTTAGTTTCAGTTTACTGGTTGGCATTACTTTTCCTATTTAGTCAACTTCCTGGTTGGTTTTACTGTTTGAGACGGTGTCCTGACTCTCATTACTGTTAAAGTCAACTTTCTAGTTGATGTTATTGATTGAGATGACTTTCTGTCGTGTCACCCAGATGAGGACGGGTTCCCTTCCGAGTCTGGTACCTCTCAAGGTTTCTTCCTCATATCGTCTCAGGGAGTTTTTCCTCACCACCGTCGCCTCTGGCTGCTCATTAGGGAAAAATTCATACATTTAAAATCTATATCCTGAATTTATACATTTCTGTAAAGCTGCTTTGGGACAATATCCGTTGGTAAATGCGCTATATAAATAAATGTGAACTGAATTGAATTGAATAACGTTCTAGTCTACTTCCTGGCTGCTGCTGTTTGTGTTATCTTTTGGAATCATCTCCATGGCTCCTGTTACTGTTTTTGGTGACTTTGGTAGATGCTTCTGTTAGATTTTTGCTGTTTGAGTCGACTTTCTGGTTGATGTGTGTGTTTGTGACAACGTCCTGCTCAGCATCATTGTTGGAATCAATTCTTTTGTTGGTGTTACTGTTACTATTAAAGTCTACTTCATGGGTGGGCTTAATGTTGGAGACCGCACCACTTATGCACATAACCCACAAAGAAATACACAAAACATTCCCAAACCGCTGCCTCTGTAGATATTTTAAAAGACAATATTGTCAACAAGTCTTCTTTCTTTTTCACCTTGTTCAGCATTTTTTCTGTCTATAGAAATAGATCACTTCCCGTCTCGCCCTACTCGCTGTATTTCTTATTCGCACCTCTCTTAGCAACAGAAAAACTATATATAACCAAATAGCACAGTGTCTCAACTGTGCTGGCTCTACCAAGTGTGAAGGAAAGTGTGTGTGTGTGTTGTAGTGTATATGGATGTAAGAGTCTGTGTGGTATGCAATTCAGATTGGAGTGATTTAAAGCTACAACCTAGTAAGGCTTTCGGAAGAGTTCACGAACGCTGCTGTGTTTTATTTCATATTTTGACTTGGGCATCTGTATGCCGAGGTGTGTTATTGAGGTTAGTGATGCTAGGGCATTATCTGCGAGGACTATATTCATGATTACTTGATGTATAGACTGACACCTGACCTTTTGAGAACTTCCAACCATTAAGACTAACACTTAGTTAGGTGCCGAACAAACGGTAGATGATCAGAAGAAAAACTTCCCCTGTGAACGAGAAGACTGTGAAAGAGGAGTGTGTGTGTGTGTGTGTGTGTGTGTGTAACTTGTCCTGCAGTGAGTTGTAGTCTACTGGGGTAGGCTGTCATTTCTATGTCATTGCCGGAGGCCCTGAGGGACTTGATTTCCCAGCAGGCACCATTCTGAGATAGGACTCGTATGACAGATCAGCCTGCAGGATTCAGTGTAACAGAGAGACATGAGCTCACTATGAATACAGAGTGTGTGTGTGTGTGTGTGTGTGTGTGTTTGTGTGCTAGCACTTTCATTAACACACGCAGCATCACTTGAAACCGATGACATCATTTCTCAGTATGTGTAAGTGAAGGTGAACACCTTGGCTAATTTTAATTACAGTCTGAACCTTTTTGTCATCCACATTCCATTCTCTCTCTCTCTCTCTCTCTCTCTCTCTCTCTCTCTCTCTCTCTCTGCACAGACATAGCGGTGAATGGTAAAGCGTGCGACTGTGACGTGGTTGCCGAGTGTAAGGTGGGCGACGCCGTGCCGTTGGAAGTCAAGCTAACCAATCGCAGCAAGAGCGCCGTGGGACCGTTCTCTCTCACTGTGGTGCCGTTTCAGGACTATCAGAACGGCGTGCAGAACTATGAGCTGCAGGAAGCCGTCACGTTCATCGGCTCCAACTCCTTCTACATCGAATCGGTACAAACACACACAGAAGTCCTACAGTTAGATGCAATACCACACAGTTATGATCCTGGTGCAACAAACAAGACAAATGCCTTGTAAAGCATTAAAAAGTATCATAGGAACTGTACTGTTATAAGAACGTTATATATCAACGTTATATATCAACGTTATCAGTATATGTAATGAATACGATAATGTATTAGAACGAGCGCGTTAATATAAACATGTGATTTGTAGCTGCACTATTGTCACAGCTGCTATTGTAGAACATTAATCAACACCTTCTGACCAATCGGTATCCAGAATTCAACAGAGGTGTGGTATAATCCCTCCCCCATTTCTGCTAGCTGATTGAATGATTTAAAGAATACAAGAAGACAAGAACAGATGGGAATGAATATTTTTAACTGTTACAGAAAGTTACAAAGTACACCGTGGTGTGAAAAGCGGTTGCTAAGCTAGTTTATAATATGCTAGAAGTAATATGTCAAATCATTTCACATAGTGTCCATGCTATTTCCATATTCCATTTAGTCGCAGGTCATTTTGGGACACATGCTTTTTTCTTCTTCTCCATGATACTAGGTGTCCTGTTGTATTTCGTATAAAGATACATACCGCCTCTGCTTTTAAAATTCTGAGTCCACAGAAGAAGTGCCTGTATTTGGTCACTTGTTAAAACATTATATATATATGTTAACATAAGAATCCGCTAATCCTGTGACTGAAACTTAGCCAAGAACTTTAACCCACTGAACTGCGGCTACTGCATTATCAGCTTATCATTATCATTAAACCTTTAATGACCTGAACGGGGCCAGTGCCAGAAGAACATTAAACTGCGTTGTGCTCCGACTCTCCATCTGATGCGGGACCGATTGCTGAGTCCAGCCAACCGCTCTCACACACCCGGTTCTAGATTAAGGCCTCCGATTATCGCCGTTATCTCTGCGCAATGAGCCGGGTCGGGTGTGTCTCATTAGAGTTTGTGTTCATGCAGCAGAATTAAATAAGCATGCACGAGCCGTCTGGCAGGGGAATGTGATATTTGGCAACTGGCCTGCACTCTGTGGTGTTAACGCTGTGATTGGGAGTGTTGTGTTTAATTATAATAGTAAAAATTTTATTTATGCAGCACCTTTGGTGCATTTAAAACACAGTTCACAGCGTGTGTAAAAACAACACCAGAAACAGGAAGAACAATTAAACTAAACACAAAAAACCTAATCATATATGAAAGACATTATCTGTTAAGGGACTGAAAGACACAGGGGCCATGCCTACTTCACTGAGACTGACCCTTACATAGGCCACGCCTCCGTCACCGAAACTGACTAGTACAGAGGCCACACCTCCTTCACTGAGAATGACAGGTATAGCGGCCACACCTCCTTTACAGAGACTGACAGGTATAGAGGCCATGCCTCCTTCACTGAGAATCACAGGTATAGAGGCCACACCTCCTTCACTAAGACTGACTGATACAGAGGCCACACCTCCTTCACTGAGACTGACAGGTAGAGAGGCCATACCTCCTTTACTGAGAATCATAGGTACAGAGGCCACACCTCCTTCACTGAGAATCACAGGTACAGAGGCCACACCTCCTTCACTGAGACTGACAGGTACAGAGCCCCCACCTCCTTCATTGAGAATCACAGGTACAGAGGCCACACCTCCTTCACTGAGACTGACAGGTACAGAGGCCACACCTCCTTCACTGAGACTGACAGGTACAGAGCCCCCACCTCCTTCACTGAGAATCACAGGTACAGAGGCCACACCTCCTTCACTGAGACTGACAGGTACAGAGCCCCCACCTCCTTCACTGAGAATCACAGGTACAGAGGCCACACCTCCTTCACTGAGACTAACCGTTACAGAGGCCACACCTCCTTCACTGAGACTGACAGGTACAGAGCCCCCACCTCCTTCACTGAGAATCACAGGTACAGAGCCCCCACCTCCTTCACTGAGACTGACAGGTACAGAGGCCACACCTCCTTCACTGAGACTGACAGGTACAGAGCCCCCACCTCCTTCACTGAGAATCACAGGTACAGAGGCCACACCTCCTTCACTGAGACTGACAGGTACAGAGGCCACACCTCCTTCACTGAGACTGACAGGTACAGAGCCCCCACCTCCTTCACTGAGACTGACAGGTACAGAGGCCACACCTCCTTCACTGAGACTGACAGGTACAGAGGCCACACCTCCTTCACTAGGACGTTATTCACTCCTCATGTTACATGTTCCTCTGTTGTCGTCTGCAGGTGAGTCCAGCAGGGAACTCAGTCTGTGCTGGCGCACTGCTGTTCCTTTACACCGGGGATTTCTACCTGAACATTAAGTTCCAGGATGACAGCACAAGCCGAGACCTTCCTCCGACGTGGTTCTGCTTGCCCAGCGTCCACATCCGAGCACAAGAACCAATCGATGCAGCTGCCTGAACTGGGGACTCTGGGGCACACTGACCTTTTGGGGCAGGGAGCATGTGTACTGTAATTCTGGGTTGCTACTCTACTTCAGCTGTAAACTAGAGCCATTTTATTTAAAGTATAAATCTGACTCTAGTTCTGAGTCATTACCGGACATTTCCTCATAATGTTTAGTAATAAAGTTTCTTAATTATGTAATGGAACATCATATTAGTCCTGGCCTGACTCCTGGGATTCGTTCTATGATCACTCAAAGTCTTTTCTCAACTGTTCCGTAAAGTTTCTATGTACAAACCTGCAATTAAGCATTTCTAAATATATAAGCCCTAAAGGTTCCATGCAGAACCCTACAGCTGATCATTTCTAAATCTCCAAAAGGTAAAACAGTCAACGTGAACCCTACAATCGAGCATTTTTGAGCCTAGAACCTTTACAAGTTGTTTGCGCTGATTGTTTTTACATCTAGAATGCCTAAATGTTCTGTATGGACCCCTAAAAATCACTGTCTCTATCTTTTTATCTCTTTATTGCACCATTTTTTAATGACTTTGTTTTTCAGTTTGACTTGGTTCTCTTTGTTTTCTTGAGCTGCTTCATTATTACAAATTTCATATCCTGTGTCTCACTTCACTGTTGGTGTGTAATATATTTGATCAATGGCTGTCGCATGGATTATAAATCATAAATGTAATGTTTGTGGAAAGTCTCTGGTTTTCATGGAGTTCTTTCTAAAATTAGAAGAAATGTTTGGTAAGGGAAAAAAAAAATAAAACAATTTTCATGCCTACTCTTCATAATAAACTTCATCCCAGTGCACAATATTATCACGTTACAACCCAGAGCACACCGGGTACTTCCCAGTTCCTAAAGGGGTTCTACTCGTAACCCGCTCTAATGGATACATTCATTTGAAGGTCCTAAGTAGAACATTTAGGGGTTTCTTTAAAGGGACAAATCTGTAGAACACATGCTACACTTTTTTTTATATATTCATCTTGCTCACAGAGGTATGTACTTAGAACGAAAAATCTAAATCTACCCTACAACCGAGTGTTTCTATATGTAGAACCATTAAAGGCTCTGTACCAAACCCTACAACTGAGTATTTCTATATGTAGAACCCCTAAAGTTTCTATACCATACCTTACAACTGAGTATTTCTATATGTAGAACCATTAAAGGCTCTGTACCAAACCCTACAACTGAGTGTTTATAAATCTACAACCCCTAAAAGCTCTATACTAAACTTTACACCCCCTGACCACTCACCTTCTTTGAGCTTTTCCCCACTTGTATTCCACCAGCCCGATACACCAGTGCACACACAATGGCTGAGTGCCGATATCTGTTCTCCCACAATAATCCTCTCCTAGACCTTTGTAAATGCTAGTCTGGGTTTTTGACAACAGCATGAGCTTTGACATCACGTTTTATCCTCTATTTTCGGCTTTCACACATCTTCCTCAGAGCTTTCACACTGGTTCATACCTCCATTCTCTGGTTATTGTCGCGTGACCAGAACAAGTTTTGTGATCTCATTGAGGTTTAAACCAATCAGCCGAAGCGATGATGAACATCGGTCCACTCACCTGCTAAGAAATACAATTATTATTTGCAACTGGCTGTCACTGTAGGTGTTTTCAGCTATGTGATGTTCATTTTTATACAGAACAGTGTGTCATGTAAGATAAACAGGCCTATTTCAGGTTACTTAACAACTCGAAACAGTTTGAGAGCAGTGTGGGATGATTTTGGCACGCAGCGTGGTGGAGGATGATCAAAGTAGATCATTCACTCACACTAACACTCTAACTGCTTATTGTCTAGTAATGAGGGAATAAATGGAGGTGAAATACGTTAATAAACACAAAATAGTCTACAATACTGCCTCGGGAATTTACAAAAAATAGCTACTTGGTCAAATTTAAGCATATATTTTCTTAAAATTTATACTTGTAGATCAGTTTATAATTTCAGATTTTTGTTTTTGTTCTACCCGACTCAACACACTTGATTCATCTTATAATCGTCAACAAGATAGGTGTCCAGTGTTAAATTAGGTGTGTTGGTAAAGCAGACTACATGCTGAAGTCGTCATTAATCATATTGAGTTTTCCATTATCTGATATAGACTTGCCAGTGTGAGTTGTACACTTTGTTCTACACAGAGTTACTAGCTTCGTATGCCAAATGATTTGGCTAATTAGTGTATACAAAGGGACAAAAGTGTATCACATACATAGCAGGGGTAGACTCTCAGCGTTTTGCTTTGATTCATAAAAAAAAAATCAGCTTTTATTTTATTTTGATATATGGGTTATCACTTTTTACCATGCAAAATTGTACCAATGTTTGCTGACCAATCAGGTACAAATCCATCCATCTTCTATACCGCTTTATCCTTTTCAGGGTCACGGGGGAACCTGGAGACTATCCCAGGGAGCATGGGGCACAAGGCGGGGTACACCCTGGACAGGGCCAATCCATCGCAGGGCACAATCACATACACACTCACACACCCATTCATACACTACAGACACTTTGGACATGCCAATCAGCCTACCATGCATGTCTTTGGACTGGGGGAGGAAACCGGAGTACCCGGAGGAAACCCCCGCAGCACGGGGAGAACATGCAAACTCCGCACACACAGGGCCACGAACCCCCGACCCTGGGGGTGTGAGGCGAACGTGCTAACCACTAAGCCACCGTGCGCCCTCAGGTACGAATCTTTAACAATAAAAAAAATCTATTGTTGGTTAAGATGCCTCAATATAAATCTTGAATGATGATCTTTCTAAAGGAGCTCTAGCTTGAAAGCTTTTCTGAAATAGAAACTCTGTAGTTTATTATGAAGAACATTTTCACATTTTCCCCTAGATAGACAAACCAAAGAACCCTTGTGGTTACAAGATGGACGCTGTGTAGCTAACACACCAATGGGGTTGCCTCACTCGCTGGTTTAATTAAACCGTTTACACGCACTAAACTGTAATGGCACAATCACAAACCATAAATATAGACCAAGTCTAAACAGTTCATCAACATCTTTACCTCTCAGCCAATCAGAGATGAGTATTTCCGTTATTTATGCTCGTGTACTGCATGTATAAAAACAGTACTTAGATTAAGAAGGCTATTTTTATTTCCTCTTTTGTTTTTTTGCATTTTTTATATGATATTTATTTATATTACTTCTTTCAGGGTTTGCTGAGTAACTTCTCTCAATTGAGTTAAAGTTAGCAAGTCAGCGTCACAGGCCGTGATGGTTGACATTTTATTTGAGCCAAAACGCCAATATGACATTAGGATAAGCAAACTGAATGTTGGAATAACGTTAAATAATAGCTAGCATCTGAACGTGTCATGACGTTCAGAATCAGGACCCAATGTTATTCAGCTTGTTCTAGTTACAAAGATGTTTGTAAAGAAAGTTACTGCATCTTCTTCATTTATGCTAATCCCATGTGACTTGTATTGAGCTTAAACACTAATCTATTTTCTATTGGAAAAAAACCCCCAACAATTGTATTATCTATTTGGAATGTTCTAGAGAAATGATTGCTACGCTGTAAGAACCCTGGAATATTCCATTAATCTTCAGGACAACGCTCAATGAGCAAAACTTAAACAATATGTCTTGGCTGATCAACTATATTTAAGGTGGGAAGAAGGAAAATTTAACTGTGGCTACTCAAGGCTGCAGCGGGATGAACACAAACATGCAGGAGGCAGATTCGGGATAAAAAGAGGGAGCGTGGCACTGGCAGTGGGTATCGGCTGAGGGTGCAGCTGGACCAGGGAGTGTCTTCTTCTGCATTTTCATCTTCTACATTATTGTCTGGAATGCAAACGGGCAGAAGTGTCAGAACAACCATGCACGGAGATGTGACTCCTTTCTGTGCTGCTGAGGCCTTTTTATATCCTCCCGACGTCTGCTGGATGGTGAGAAGCTGCCGCTCCACTCATTGGCTGCCAGCCATGTGTGTTTCTGCCTTGCAGCCATGTGCTATCAAGCTGTCCAAAACACTCAAGGTGCTGAAGCGGAGCTGTCCATTCAGCACCTGAGCAGCAGTCGTGTGAGGAGCACATTGGTTTTTGTGTGCGCAGGCTGCATGCTCGCTGTCTCAGTACCCCCTCAGATCCAAGCCTACTGCCGGTGGATGCTGGGCTCATAAGGCATATCGGCGTGAGAGGCCATGGTGGGCCCTTGTTCAGTACTGCACCTGTAATGACAAAACACCTAGTTACTCTGGCATGGGTGTTCTTTGCTCTGGCCATCCCTTGCAAAGGATTGTGGTCGGTCATGAGGGTGAAGCGCTGACCCGCAGGTAATACCACAGCTCTTCTATGGCCCATTTTATCACCAGGACTTCTCTCTCCACAGTCACATACTTGGTCTTGGCAGGTTTCAGCTTTTAGCTCACGTATAGACCCAGGTGCTCTTCCCCATCGAAGGTCTGAGACAGTATGGCTCCTAGTCCTGTCTTGGAGGTGTCTGTGTGGACTGTGAAGGGCTGGTCGAAGTCTGGATTCCGCAAGATGGGGTAGCTGGTGAGGGCCTGTTTGAGGGCTTGGAGCTCCATCTCCGCACCCAGTTCTTTTCTTTTCTTTGTTCTTTTCTTGTGAGGTCTGTGAGAGGGGAGGGTAGTGAAGAGAAGTTAGGCACAAATCTCCTGTAGTACCCCGCCAACCCCAGAAAGGCACATACCTGTTTCTTTGATGTGGGCCACAGGTATTCCTTCACTGCCTCTATCTTCTTTTCTTGATGTTTTAGCAGGCCCTGACCAATGTGATTATCCCAGGTACTGTGCCTCAGTCAATCCCAGATGGCATTTCCTTGGGTTATGCGTCAGCCCTGCTTATCGGAGGCTCCCCAAGACTTCTCCAAGATGGTACAGATGGCCGACCAGGTGGATGAGTGGATGATGACATCATCCAGGTAGTCAGCTGCGAATGGCTGGTGTGGTCTTAGGACAATGTCCATCAATTGCTGGAATGTTGATGGAGCTATGTGGGGGCCAAAAGGGAGAACCTGGCACTGCCAGTGGCCACTGGCTGTACTGAACACAGTCTTGGGTTTATCCTCAGGAACAAGGGCCACCTACAATATCATTTGGTCAGATCAAGGATGGAGATGAACGGGGCTCTCCCCAGCCTCTCCACCAGGTTGTCCACTTGGGGGAGGGGGTAGCTGTCAAAGTCGGAGACCTGGTTCAGCTTCTGGAAGCCATTACAGAGCCGGCTACTTCTGTCGGGCTTCAACACTATGACAGTGGTGCTGGACCAGGGGCTGGCAGACTCGTTTATGAGGCCGTCTCGGATCATCCAGCTGATCTCCTCCTCTATAGCCTCATGCGAGCCTCCTGGATGTGGTAGGGCCACTGCCTCACTTCTGTCCCCTTCTGCCTTGACCCATGGGCAAGGTAGGCCCACCAGACTCACAGTTGTGGAGCTGCAGGCTTCCGATGATGTCGGCTCCTGGGGGCCAGAGGGAGGGCAGTTGTGGGGAACCCCAGCCAATCTCAACAGAGGAGCAGTGGGACAGGGCGCTCTGGGATAAGCCAGAAGAGGAGGGGCCAATCCCTGGAGGCATTCGAGACCCTGACTTCAGCCATGGGAACTTCTTGGATATCCCCATTTACACCGGAGACAGGAAGGATTCTGGTCCCCTGGAGGGTTCATCCTAGGATGTGCTCCCGGAGTTGAGGAGGGCGGAGACTGACTTGCTGTTCACCCTGACGATGATGGTGAGTGCATTGAGAGGCTTGAGCACAGGGAGTGCACATCCAGCAAGCCAGGGTTTGAAGGGCCACTCAGTCATGGGCGGTTCTGGCTCGGTGGGCATGGGCTCGTCCCGGGGTGTTCCATAGGTGGGGCGACTGTCCGGTCATCTCCTCTTTCTCTGGGGCTCCACATCCATTCAACAAGGTGGTGGACCATGGCACAGGCCTAGGGGAACCTCCCTTTGTTCTCCCTGGCCAATCTCCAGGGTGTTTAGGGCTCATTCCAGCACCTCCAACATCTCTTGGGGGGAGGTGGTGGCTCGCATCCCAACGGTCTTGCGGTCTTTGGGCTGCAGAGCTCATAGGAACTGGTCCCTCATCACACTATTGATGACCTGGGAGACGATGTGCGGATCTGGTTGGAGCCAACTCTGGGCGGTGTGTAGCAGAGAGTCCACCTGGGCCTCTGGGGTGGTAGGACCATTTGTTGAACTCCGCATTGGTGGGGGATAGGCCGCAGCAGATCAGGATTTCACTTTTAAGGGTCTCATAATCCACAGCTGTGGTCAGAGAGATTAATAGGCCAGTTGCGCCTCCCCACTGCCCAAGAGAAATGCTGTGAGGATCTTGGCCCAGGCATGCTCTTCCCACTCTCCCACTCTTCTTGGAGGGCAATGCGCTCGAAGGTCTCCAGGAAGGCCTCAACATCACCCTCACTACTGAGCTTGGTGAGCAGGCGCTGGGCCCCTCGGCAGGGGTCTGGGAGAGGGATGGCAGCAGCACAGTGGGACTTTTTTAGTTGGAGGAGTTCTTGTATGGTGATCCTCAGACTCTGGGTCAGCTCCTGGGTCACCGCCTGTTGCTGGATGTTGGTCTCTAGCAGATGATGCAGCATAGGATCCATGCCTATGGCCTGGGCAGGTTCCGTGGCTATTAATTCTGCACTGGCGTTTTGTGCTGTGTTCATACTTGCATTCTGCATCACTGTGGCTACTCAAGGCTGCGGCTGGATGAACACAGAGACGCAGGAGGCAGATGAGGTACAAAAAGATTTATTTTTAATATCTGAGGGAAGGGGAATGGTGAGGACGTGATGGCTCTGAGTGAAGGTGAAGTGAGGCGCTCTCTTCCCTGCATGGGGAGTGGTGATCTGGCTGGAGCTGGCTTGAGGCTGGACCGGCCCTGGCAGTGTGTATCGACTGAGGATGCAGCTGGGCCAGTGAGCGTCTTCTTTGGCGCCGGCATCTTCTATGTCACCGTCTGTAATGCAAACGGACAGAAGCGTCAGTACGGACATGTGCAGAGATGTGTCTCCCCTCTTTGTGCTGCTGTGGCCCTTTTATAACCTCCCGACATCTGCTGAATGGTGAGTAGCTGCCGCTCCACTCATTGGCCGCCAGCCGTGTGTGTTTCTGCCTTGCAGCCATGTGCTTCCAAGCTGTCCAAAACACTTAAGGTGCTGAAGCGGAGCTGTCCGTTCAGCACCCGAGCGGTTGTCATGCGAGGAGTGCGTCGGTTTTTGTGTCTGCGGGCTGCATACTTACCGTCACATTAACAGAAATGAGATTTCTTGTGGTTGTTGATAGAAATTAGATCGACGTGTTAGGTTTGGTCCATGTAAGAGACCGTGCCAGTGATGAATTAGAATAAATACCTGAGTAAATCTCTGCATGCAGGTTGAATACTGATGTCATAATAAAGCAGGATGGATGACACACAGGATCGAGTGCTCATGCAGCTGATTGCTGCTCCTGCTGGGATTTTAGCTACGCTTTACTCCACTGAACTCGGGCCGAAAGAGAAAATTTATCAGAGTGAGTTTGGAGTTATAATCGCTCTGACTGGTCAGCAGCTCATCCTCCGCACTGATAACAGTGCAAATTAAATCCACATGAAGCGACTCGACTGCATGCTGTAATCTGGCTCTGTGATCAGAACATGCCCTGTTCTCTATATAGTTTACTATTTAGTTTCACATACTTTTTAAATAGTGGAGTAGAGAGAAGTTTGTAATGGAGAATATCCAGTGGAATCTTTCAGTCCCACAATGCACTGCGATAGGTATTATGTAAACAATTGGTCTCATTTATGCTTTAAGATGGACACAAATTCATTTATTTTTGTTCTTAGAAAATCTGGAACTGAAATGGATGTAATTGGGATTATACAGTATGTCATGAATCTACACAAAATAACCCATAATATTGAAGAGGGAAGAAAATCTATATAGTTTGCAAAATTATTTACAAATTTTAAAAAAACATAAAACTTGTGATTGCATAAGTACATACCTCCATTATTGTTTGGGAAACCCCTAAATTAGTTGCCATTACAATATACATAATCGACCTTAGAGCAAGGCACTATCAAAGCAAGTCTGGGACAAAATTCTGGAAAAGTATCAATCAGGGTTTGAGTATAAAAGTGTATCACTTTCTATGAATATTCTAAGAATAGAAAGAAAATTATGGCTTAACCAAGAGGGGTCGGGGTGTTAACTTCCAACATGATGCTACCACCAGCATGCTTCACAGTGAGCACAGTGTTCTCAGGGTGAAGAGCAGTGTTAGGTTTCCTTCATACTATGGTAAAAGCTACCAGTATAGCTGCAAGTACAGCTGCAAAATTGGAACTTAAAACTTAACAAAGTTCAAAGTATCAAAGTAAGCGTATAAGAAAAATCAACAAAAGAAAAAGGCGCCTCAGGTGACACACTGATCAAATTTGTGAGTCTTTCACCATGGAACCAAGGAACATGGGAAAATATTAGGTAAGGCTAACTAGCAACATAGCTTTATTTCTTATGTCTCAAATGTTAACTTGCATGCTAACAAACTGGCTGAATGTTAATAGCTAGCTGCCACAATACTAACTGCCTTGATAAATACATGTACAGTATGTAGCAGCAGATAGATTACAGTAATGAGTGTTGGGTCTCATTCTCACGGTCACATCTGTTAAAGGTTAGATTTGTTTGGAATTTGACTACTTGAAACCGTCTGATGCCAAAAAAAAAAAAGAAAAAAAAAGGAACCTTTACTAAAACTTTACAAACATATGATAATACTGTAAATTTATGGAGTAATGTTCAAAAATGTATCAAAAGAGCTTTTTTGTCAGTTTGTTAATTTGTCCCTGGTTTCTTGGCATTTGCGAGGGTGTCTATTTGTCCCCTGGTTTCTTGATGATTGAGAGTTTGTTGAAATCTTGGCATTTCTTGGTGATTTATTGATGAGTAGGGGTTTTTTTTTTTTTTTTAAATCTAAAGCGACTACAAGAGAGGCAGAAACCAATTCAAACGCAGAGTGAAGGTGTTGAGGGTTAAGTGGTCTTGTTGAATCCTTCTCTGTTAGTGTTCGGAATGAACTTACGAGCTTCTGGTTAATAAAACAATAACAGTGTGTGGACTTTAATGCATTTTTTTTTTTAATCCTCTGATTCTGAGACCTCATGTTTAAGGCGTCTGAAAAGCATGACAGGTTTTTTTTCCCCTCATGTTTATTTATTTTGTTCTAGTGGTAGAAACTTGAAAACGTGGGTTTTTTTTTTTAAATGTACCAGAACACACTCTATCTCTCTGGATTATACAGACGACCAGCTGAGCCCAATGACTCACAGTTAATGGCATTTTCACTTTTATAATTAATCAGGGTTAGTCTGAGCTAATGAATATAAAGTTCTCACACCTGGCCACTTAATAGCCGTTTTGGAATGAAGCTTCTTCTCGGTTTTTTTTTTTTTTTTTTAAAGTCTTACTGAAACACTGGTGTCATGTAGAGGTGTATGCAGCCATATTCGATCTATTTATGGTATAAATGTGTGTGCGTGTGTGTGTGTGTGTGTGTATCTTTTGTTTCATAATGAGATGTTACCTTTGATGTTTGATGTCTGGACAAGATCTCGGTGAGATTCATCACACGCTTTCTGTCGTCGTTGCATGAAACAGTAACGATAAGAGGAACAGCAGAACACACATTTCTCCAGCCATGAAGCTTCACACACTCTTCAGAAAAATACATCAAAGCGTGACATCACCGTGTTGTGTTATATAACCTAATGCCTCTCTCCAGATCAGCCATTTTGGACATTTCACTCTCTAAGGGTTTTATGTGTACTTATTTGGCAGGAAAAGCGAGTGAGAATCCAATCCACACCTACAGCTGAGTCTCTGAGCCTATCTTGGGTGTATGTGGAAAAAACAAACGGCCAAAAATGTCGGATTCTGGAATTTTTCTCTCTTTTTTTTTTTATTTTATTTTTATCTCATTTACTCTCTAGCTAGTTCTCCCATTCCTCATGACAGCTAGCATATGCTTCCTCTGAGACATGCAAAGTTCTAGATTTATTTTTTTTGGGGGGGAAATTTTCTATCTATACTGTTCAAATCATATACATTTCACATGAAATTATGTGAGTAATATGTAATTACATGTTAAACAGGTGAAATTGCAGTTCAATATGTTACGCTCTGAAACGAGATATCATGTGAATATGTGATAGATAAAATCACGTTACATGTCCTACAAGTGAAAAATGAACACGTGAAATTATATAGATCTTGTGAATAAACCTGAAAACGAATCAGTCGTGAAAAAAAAAAATCGTGTGAAAATATATGCATCATTAAAACAATCACATGTGAAGAAAAATCAGTTGCAAGATCACTTGCAATAATAAACGAATCATTGAAAAAAAAAAAAGCTCTGACAAAAAAAATCATGTGAAAATAAATTCATCGTTTAAAAATCTCGTGGAAATACAGTTAATGAATCACGTGTGAAACAAATCACGTGAAAATAAATCAATCAAATAGAAAAAAAAAAAACCATGGTGATTATTCACATGAGAAGTTTGTCACTTTTCTGTAATAGTTTTTTTTTCCCCCCTCTTATGACATCCTTCCTTTGCTTGTGGAATTCTTCTCTTCTAGGCAGCTTCGATTATGGAAAAATTTACTATTCAATTAAATTTTATTCGTGTAGCGCTTTTAACAACGGGCATTGTCTCAGAGCAGCTTTACAGAAGCATATAAACACAGGATACGCATTTTAAGTGTGTGAATTTATCCCTATTGAGCGAGACGGTGGTGACGGTGGTGAGGAAAAACTCCCTGAGATGATACGAGGAAGAAACCTTGAGAGGAACCGGACTCAGAAGGGAACCCGTCCTCATCTGGGGAACGACGGATAGTGTGAGAGTAAAAGAAAGTGCATTATGGTTTTAACATGAAGTCCACTGGTCACTAAAAGAAAACTTGAGTGCAAACCTGCATGTGGTAATCGCAGTCCCAAGGCCATCGCTGCAACCGTAGTCCCAGCGACCACAGCGAGAACGTCCATGTGGAATTGACGTCCAAAACCATTTCCATGCTACTTCAAGCGGTACCGTCCTCAGCGATCTCCAGGCTATAGCCTCCTGTTGATGAGAGCGCCATCCAGAGGTAGGACCTCAGGCTGGATCAGGCAGGTCCGGAGAGCAGAAAGGGTCAGGATCACTGGCATCTCCATAAAATCGTGTGTGACTCAACAGAAAGAGAGAGGGAGAGGGCGGTAAAGAGAGGGAGAGGTTATTAGTTTATTTAGATTATTACAGGCTATTCTTTATCTAATGAAATTCTTCATCCAAGGTTACGCTGTACAGCGAGTGAAATATCCAGCGCTCACAGCCCACGAGTGCATGTGTCGGAGCATTGGGAGGAATCTCATGACGAAGACCTCTCACAGTGATCGAGTGGCTCGTGATACAGCTGCTCACACCGGGCCACCGTCATACTGAAACCCAACCCAAATTTAAATATCACTTCTGTCCCTAGTCGCCTCGGGTTGAAAAAACACTGACCGCCAGGCATGAATACATTTTTGCATTCAAACTTTTTTAAAAAAAAAAAAAAGGAGCTGAAGAAAAATTTGGGAATGGGCAAAAATCTTCTCAAAATCGTTTGTCTATTCTTAGAAAGAGAAAATGAACACTTTTACTAAATCGCTGTTGAATTCTGGACTGTGATTGGTCAGAAGGTGTTGATTCATTTTCTAGAACAGCAGCTCTGTCAATAGTGCCTCTGCACATCACAGGGTTATATTAATGCGCTCTTTCTAATATGTTATTGTTTCTATAGCAACAGCTCATTCACAGGGACTACTACAGGAGTTAACTTCTGGAGTTCATTCTTTGCTTCTGGATTTTTTTTCTCCGCCCTCTGGACCACTTTCTTTGATTCTGTAGTGTTTTTTCTACTTGTGGTGCACTTCTCTTGCTTCTGGAGGTCTTTCTCTGCGGACGCAGTTCTTTCTCTACCGCCACAATTTTCTCTTTGCTTCTGGAATTTTTTTCCCCCCTACGCTCTGTATTGTTGTTCTCTGCTTCTGGAATTCTTCCTCGACAATCTGGATTTCGTCCAACACTCTTCCGTCCACTATCTTTCATCTGGACGTCCTTTTCTTCTGAGGTCTGACACGTTTGAGAGGTGGGTGATGGTGAGAAAAGGCGTATGCATCAAACATCTGCTCAGAGGTCAGAGGAAGCTGCTTTTAAACCCTCGGGAAATAGTGATATCTTTTTAAAATGACATAAACTGAAGAAAAGAGAGATAAAAACCCCAGCGATCAGTGTTGTATATCTGACTCCTCTAATGATGAGTCCATATGCAGGAGATTGTGTATCTTTAAATAATATATTCGCTGATGTAAACTTTCAGATCATTTGGACGGGAGCACGATAGAACATGGGCTTGTTATACAGGACGAGGACTGTTGTACAGAACGAGCACCTCTGACCTCCAGCTCTCGTCTTTTGTTCTATTATTTTAAGAAGAGATTATGCAAAGCAGACAGCTCATCCTGCTGATGGGAGAGCGTTCTGCACGGAGAACGATTAGCATTTTAAATCCCCAAAGTGATCACTTACAGAATTGACCTTTTGGCTCTCAGGATCCTCATCACAGCACTTCGTATTGTCACGTAGAACATCACTGCTCGATTTTACGAAACTTATAGAACTCTGTAACAATGGAGTCTGTCGCGTTGTCATGAGAACAGCCACGTGGTCTCCTCGGCTTCTTCTCCTCAGCCTCCTCACCAGCGTGAGCAGTGTCAGCCCTGCTAGCTCATTTATACCAGTCGCTCCTGTAAATATTTCCATTTTTCTTTAAGAAACGTTGCTACGAATAAGACCCAATCTTTGAAACAGATCAGCTGATAGCTAGTTAATGCTTATAGTCATTAGCTACAGGAGAAGGTGATGTAGTGCTTGTTCACCAAGACCTAATGGATCTCTGATGGAATATCACTCAACATGGCAGAATGAACTAGATCAGATGCCAGCTGTCTCTAATGCTGGACCTGCTAATGCTAGCGGCCTGTTCAATAACAATACGATTACAAGCATCGCGTGCCTAATATTAGATTTCACAAAATGAACATTATATGATGCTGCAAAATCGACACCTTGCGTTATCTGAGAAGGTTCCGTTGACAAAGCGCAAACTTATATATTCTCCGTTTTTTCAAAACCAGCCCTGAGGTGTAAAAACTGAGGTTTCAGTAATGTTACCTAACTTCACTCTTTTATTTCTCTGATAGAGCTACAGTAGTGCTTCCTGAATCAGCTACTCTCTCTCTCTCTCTCTCTCTCTCTCTCTCTCTCTCTCGAGAGAGAGAGAGAGAGAGAGAGAGAGGAAGCAAGGACATGAAAGTTTTGCCTGTAGCAATGGATTATTGGCTCTATTCTTTCATCCTCTCTCTCTCTCTCTCTCTCTCTCTCTCTCTCTCCCTGCACAGTTAAGTTTCATTCACACAGTGGTGATGTGCAGGTAGTGTGAAGTGTGTTATTTGAGAGAGTGCTAAGAGAATTAGCACTTAGCAGGGGAGAGATATGAGACGCCATATTAAAGGAACTGAATGAAAAATGAAATGAAGTGGAACTTTTTTTTTTTTTTTTTTTTTTTTTTTGCCTTTACAGCAAATATATTGAAATTTAAGTTTTCATTCAGTTTGTCTTTCATCAGCAGGAGCAGCTCAGATAAAATAATATAAAGCTCATTTTGTGGAAATTTTGTGGCACCATATGAGGACATTTTTATGTGTAGTGTATATGCGTGTTGAGTTTTACACTCAAGCCACAAGCTGATAATAATAAGGGAATGTTATACACCAGCAGTTTATATAGTTTACTCTCTGAGTGGACGAGTGTGTGTTAGCATGTGATCTCCTCAGCACTGCCGTGGAGCTTAACTCAACACTCTTGCTGAATCCCTTTCTGATCTGATACAGACAGTGCGTCTTTGAGTCAGACAAACGAATGTGTCTTTGAGTGGGACAGATAGGTGTGTCTTTGAGCGGGACAGACGAGTGTGTCTTTGAGTGGGACAGATAGGTGTGTCTTTGAGTGGGACAGATAGGTGTGTCTTTGAGTGGGACAGACGAGTGTGTCTTTGAGCGGGACAGATAGGTGTGTCTTTGAGTGGGACAGACGAGTGTGTCTTTGAGTAGGACAGATAGGTGTGTCTTTGACTGGGACAGATGAGTGTGTCTTTGAGTGGGACAGACGAGTGTGTCTTTGAGTAGGACAGATAGGTGTGTCTTTGACTGGGACAGATGAGTGTGTCTTTGAGTGGGACAGACGAGTGTGTCTTTGAGTGGGACAGACGAGTGTGTCTTTGAGTGGGACAGACGAGTGTGTCTTTGAGCGGGACAGACGAGTGTGTCTTTGAGCGGGACAGACGAGTGTGTCTTTGAGCGGGACAGACGAGTGTGTCTTTGAGTGGGACAGACGAGTGTGTCTTTGAGCGGGACAGACGAGTGTGTCTTTGAGCGGGACAGATAGGTGTGTCTTTGAGTGGGACAGACGAGTGTGTCTTTGAGTAGGACAGATAGGTGTGTCTTTGACTGGGACAGATGAGTGTGTCTTTGAGTGGGACAGACGAGTGTGTCTTTGAGTGGGACAGACGAGTGTGTCCTTGAGTGGGACAGACGAGTGTGTCTTTGAGTGGGACAGATAGGTGTGTCTTTGAGTGGGACAGATAGGTGTGTCTTTGAGTGGGACAGACGAGTGTGTCTTTGAGTGGGACAGATAGGTGTGTCTTTGAGTGGGACAGACGAGTGTGTCTTTGAGCGGGACAGACGAGTGTGTCTTTGAGCGGGACAGACGAGTGTGTCTTTGAGCGGGACAGACGAGTGTGTCTTTGAGCGGGACAGACGAGTGTGTCTTTGAGCGGGACAGATAGGTGTGTCTTTGAGCGGGACAGATAGGTGTGTCTTTGAGCGGGACAGATAGGTGTGTCTTTGAGCGGGACAGATAGGTGTGTCTTTGAGCGGGACAGATAGGTGTGTCTTTGAGCGGGACAGATAGGTGTGTCTTTGAGCGGGACAGACGAGTGTGTCTTTGAGCGGGACAGACGAGTGTGTCTTTGAGTGGGACAGATAGGTGTGTCTTTGAGTGGGACAGACGAGTGTGTCTTTGAGCGGGACAGATAGGTGTGTCTTTGAGCGGGACAGATAGGTGTGTCTTTGAGCGGGACAGATAGGTGTGTCTTTGAGCGGGACAGATAGGTGTGTCTTTGAGCAGGACAGACGAGTGTGTCTTTGAGCAGGACAGACGAGTGTGTCTTTGAGCAGGACAGACGAGTGTGTCTTTGAGTAGGACAGACGAGTGTGTCTGAGTAGGACAGATGAGTATGTCTTGTCTTTGAGTCAGATAAATGACTGTGTCTTTGAGTCGGACAGACGGGTGTGTCTTTGAGTAGGACAGACGAGTGTGTCTTGTCTTTGAGTCAGACAGACGGGACGGGTGCATCTTTGAGTCAGACAGACGGGTGTGTCTTTGAGTCGGACAGACGGGTGCGTCTTTGAGTCGGACAGACGGGTGCGTCTTTGAGTCGGACACACGGGTGCGTCTTTGAGTCGGACAGACGGGTGCGTCTTTGAGTCGGACAGACGGGTGCGTCTTTGAGTCGGACAGATGGGACGGGTGCGTCTTTGAGTCGGACAGATGGGACGGGTGCGTCTTTGAGTCGGACAGACGGGTGCGTCTTTGAGTCGGACACACGGGTGCGTCTTTGAGTCGGACAGACGGGTGCGTCTTTGAGTCGGACAGACGGGTGCGTCTTTGAGTCGGACAGACGGGTGCGTCTTTGAGTCGGACACACGGGTGCGTCTTTGAGTCGGACAGACGGGTGCGTCTTTGAGTCGGACAGACGGGTGCGTCTTTGAGTCGGACACACGGGTGCGTCTTTGAGTCGGACAGACGGGTGCGTCTTTGAGTCGGACAGACGGGTGCGTCTTTGAGTCGGACAGACGGGTGCGTCTTTGAGTCGGACACACGGGTGCGTCTTTGAGTCGGACAGACGGGTGCGTCTTTGAGTCGGACAGACGGGTGCGTCTTTGAGTCGGACACACGGGTGCGTCTTTGAGTCGGACAGACGGGTGCGTCTTTGAGTCGGACAGACGGGTGCGTCTTTGAGTCGGACACACGGGTGCGTCTTTGAGTCGGACAGACGGGTGCGTCTTTGAGTCGGACAGACGGGTGCGTCTTTGAGTCGGACAGATGGGACGGGTGCGTCTTTGAGTCGGACAGATGGGACGGGTGCATCTTTGAGTCGGACAGACGGGTGCGTCTTTGAGTCGGACAGACGGGTGAGTCTTTGAGTCGGACACACGGGTGTGTCTTCGAGTGGTATGGGTGTCTCTCTGGGTGGTATGGGTGGGCGTGTCCTAAAACCCCTGTCACTATGTTACATCTTTACACACACAGTCGATGGCTACAGAGGCTGGTGCTTTGAAGTAATTAAAAACTCGTTTTTGATGTACCAGCTGTCTTTTGCACAAAACAACTCGAGACGAGGAACACATAAAACTGGTTAAGTGTGATGAGCTGATTTGCATTTTACACCCAATAAAACATCGTTAGCGTCTTACAGAAATGAAAATAAAAACCACTCTGACGCTAGGCCTTGATGTTCCAATGCTATGATTCAAGCCTTTTTTCAGTCTTCCATCTAAAAGAACAATTTGCAAAAAATCTAAACAACCGTCCCAGTGTTCCTCCGTCCTCCAGACTGATCGGAGGTCAGAGGTCAGGTGATATCACAGAGCTGATCTAAAGTGCTTACATACTAATATAATACTCAAAGCAGAGGCCAGAATCAAAATCAACATGTCTGGAGCTTCATTATGGTTCGTTATGGATTGGATTGATGGTTGAAATCAGAGCTCAGTCTGAAGAGGGCAACTTCATTCCACCCTGTTTTAGTGTGATCATAAAATCTCTGATTAAATCATCAATGGCCTAATTTCTGCAATATTTTATCATTACTACAGCAATGGGTTTCGAACCGAACGTAATAAAGTTCAAAAATCGAATGTAGTCCACAAGCTAGGACGTTTGCTGTCCTTATTCCTCATGTTTCATAGACAATATTGTACATCTGGGCTTTAGTTGTCTTTATGAAATTTAGCTGCAGCTGTAACTCGTGTGATGTGGAGTGGACGGAAGCGCGAAGAATGGGCAAAAATATTACTGTGACATATTTTGCTGTAAATCCAGTGATACAGTTTCCAATGAAGTCAATTTCAGTTTCAGGTCGTAACACTACAAAAGGTAGAAAAGTTCAAGGGGGTGAATACTTATGCAAAGCACTGTATATTGGGTAGTAATGTACTACGGGCTGATTCAGGGTTTATCTGGCCTTGAGTTTGATGCCCGTGACTCACATGTTACTTCTTCCTGTTACTGTGACAGAAGTGTGGGATTAAAGGCTGAATATTTTGCAAAGAATATAATAAATCATCCAGTTTCTTCTTGTTTGTTTTTCCATGCAGTAATTACAGTCAAGATTCTGTTGTTTCACTAATCCCACGTCGTTTCTCTCCTGTTTATACACGGCTTTGAACAGCACTTTGTGAGCAACAAAACCCAGACTTCCTCTGAGGTAAACTGACACTGAGAATAATTTACCGACGGACGGAAAGGTATTTCTGCTCCTTGTAACTTTTCTGTCTCATTCTGACATTTTATTTCAGTCATATCAGAACATTTCTGAGGTATCGTACATGAGGAAAATGGAATCTTACATCAGAACGCTGATAGTGGTTGGCCTCTTAGCTTGGATTCAGAAGTGGATTTGAAGGGCATTGTTGGAGATAGCCATGTTCATGTCCACGCTGATGAAAAAGATAGAGAGAAAGCCTCTTGTGCTGCGTGTATATCTTGGGAAATCTTTGATTGTGCTCGGTTTGGCATTTAACATAGCAGAAAAAAGGAGAAGGAACAGAAAAACGTAGCAGGACTATGACTGGTGGGCTTCAAATGAGACGGGTGGTCGTGTCTTTGAGTGGGGAAGATGGGTGTTTCTTTGTGTGACAAAAACGAGCGTGTATTTGAATGAGACAGATGGATGTTTCAGGGTGAGACAGATGGGTGTGTCTTAATGAGACAGATGGGTGTGTCTGAATGAGACATATGGGTGTGTCTGAATGAGACTGATGGGTGTGTCTGAATAAGACAGATGGATGTCTTTGAATGAGACAGATGGGTGTGTCTGAATAAGACATATGGGTGTCTCTTAATGAGACAGATGGGTGTGTCTGAATGAGACAGATGGGTGTGTTTTAATGAGACAGATGGGTGTGTCTGAATAAGACATATGGGTGTCTCTTAATGATACAGATGGGTGTGTCTGAATAAGACATATGGGTGTCTCTTAATGAGACAGATGGGTGTGTCTGAATAGGACATATGGGTGTCTCTTAATGAGACAGATGGGTGTGTCTGAATGAGACAGATGGGTGTCTCTTAATGAGACAGATGGATGTCTTTGAATGAGACAGATGGGTGTGTCTTTGAATGAGACAGATGGGTGTGTTTTAATGAGACAGATGGGTGTGTCTGAATGAGACAGATGGGTGTGTCTTTGAATGAGACAGATGGATGTTTCAGGGAGAGACAGATGGGTGTGTCTGAATGAGACATATGGGTGTGTCTTAATGAGACAGACGGGTGTGTTTTTGAATGAGACAGATGGGTGTGTCTGAATGAGACAGATGGGTGTGTCTGAATAAGACAGATGGGTGTGTCTTTGAATGAGACAGATGGGTGTGTCTGAATAAGACATATGGGTGTCTCTTAATGAGACAGATGGGTGTGTCTGAATAAGACATATGGGTGTCTCTTAATGAGACAGATGGGTGTGTCTGAATGAGACAGATGGGTGTGTTTTAATGAGACAGATGGGTGTGTCTGAATAAGACATATGGGTGTCTCTTAATGAGACAGATGGGTGTGTCTGAATGAGACAGATGGGTGTGTCTGAATAAGACAGATGGATGTCTTTGAATGAGACAGATGGGTGTGTTTTAATGAGACAGATGGGTGTGTCTGAATGAGACAGATGGGTGTGTTTTAATGAGACATATGGGTGTGTCTTTGAATGAGACAGATGGGTGTGTCTGAATAAGACAGATGGATGTCTTTGAATGAGACAGATGGGTGTGTCTTTGAATGAGACAGATGGGTGTGTTTTAATGAGACATATGGGTGTGTCTTTGAATGAGACAGATGGGTGTGTCTGAATAAGACAGATGGATGTCTTTGAATGAGACAGATGGGTGTGTTTTAATGAGACAGATGGGTGTGTCTGAATGAGACAGATGGGTGTGTTTTAATGAGACATATGGGTGTGTCTTTGAATGAGACAGATGGGTGTGTCTGAATAAGACAGATGGATGTCTTTGAATGAGACAGATGGGTGTGTTTTAATGAGACATATGGGTGTGTCTTTGAATGAGACAGATGGGTGTGTCTGAATAAGACAGATGGATGTCTTTGAATGAGACAGATGGGTGTGTTTTAATGAGACAGATGGGTGTGTTTTAATGAGACAGATGGGTGTGTCTGAATAAGACAGATGGATGTCTTTGAATGAGACAGATGGGTGTGTTTTAATGAGACAGATGGGTGTGTCTGAATGAGACAGATGGGTGTGTCTGAATAAGACATATGGGTGTGTTTTTGAATGAGACAGATGGGTGTGTCTGAATAAGACAGATGGGTGTGTCTGAATGAGACAGATGGGTGTGTCTGAATAAGACAGATGGGTGTGTCTGAATAAAACATATGCGTGTGTCTTTGAATGAGACAGTTGGGTGTGTCTTTGAATGAGACAGCTGGGCGTGTCAGGGTGAAACCGGTGGGTGTTACTAGAATTTAAAAGTAAGATTTGGACACTTTTATGGAATTTCAACACATTAGAGTGTGATTTAAGATTATGTTTATTGTAATAAATTGTGTGGCCTGTAATAACTACACTTGTCACTATATGTATGCAGAGATCCTAAAGCGCATGTCTTCATATAATTACAGTACGCAGTTAGCATTACACAGACACACTTATCCACAGCGACTCACAATTAGCTCTCCTTTTATATATATACAACCGAGCAGCAGTAACAGGTGCTGTGATTTGAACTCATGACCTTCCGATCAGAAGTCCAACTTCCTAACCACCGAACTACCACTTGGACTTAGAGGTCCTCATCATGGCCACCTGCTGCTTCCGTCCCTCTGATCCAGCACTCTGAATGGCCTGCAGATGACTAATGCTTTAATGACTAATGCTATAATCGCCTCTCGGACTGTGACACAGAATTACCCACCCACACACTGTCCTCTGATACACAGTCACCTCAGACACACACACACACACATATATATATATATACACAGTCACCTCAGAGGTACCTGCTAACCCAAGCTAATATTTACACTTACGCAGAGGAGGTTTTTTTAAATTATTATTAATTGCAGGGTTTTTTTTTTGTGGTAAATTGCATTTTCCATTTGCTCTGCCTAAATACTTTTCCATGTTTCAGAGAAATGTTTTATGGAGTGCCCTGTGATGGACCACCATTCCGTCCAGGCTGTATTCCCACATCGTACGCAGCGTTCCCAGGATACACTCCGGATCCACTGTGATCATGACCAGGATAAAGCGCCTACGCTGTTCGTTTCTTCACTCTATTTTTAAAGCATGTCTTTGCTCGTGATCAATTTTTACAGACGATTGAGCCATGATTGAGGTTTTGGGCTTCATATACGGTGTAAACCCGACTGGATTGCTCTAACGTTGTTACCATTAATTGTAACAGCTTCCCTGTTTGTTTTCTAGCCTGTCAGTTACGCTGTCTGAAAAGCAGCCATAGTGGCCTGAGTTGTTTGTGTGCACTTCATTGCACTTTAAATCAGATCGCTTTCCTGCGCACTCCATTCATCTGAAAATCCCACTGCTCTGAGAATTTGGATCACTGCATAAATAAATTATCGGTATTAATACACACGAGGAGGTTAATCTGATTTGATTTCCCTCTCTCTCTCTCTCTCTCTATCTCTCTCTCCATCTCTCTCCCTCACACACACTCTCCTCTCTCTAAGCTGTGTTTGAAATGACAACTCTGATTTATACAGACACTGTGATGACTCTGATGACTGGTGTAATGTTTTTACACGTCTTGAGCAAAGGACCTAATTTTCTTCTGTGCCACAAATTTAGGGGATGATGAATGTGCTTCTACTCTTCCTCAGTAGGATAAAAATGAAATTACCATTGCCATTATTTATTAAACTATTCTGCTTGAAAAGCAATTCCCCTTTTCGTGACTTGGCGCAATATCTCCAAATGAACTCCGAGAAAGAATGACAATTTCAGTTAATAATTTTCGTTTAATCCTTCTCAACACGCCCACATATATATGCGATATATTCATTTGCATAATTTAATAGCTGCCATAGTTTTACATCTCGGAGTTCAGTGTTTCATTTTTTTCCCCCTCTTGATGACTGAGAATGAAAGGTCATGAAGAAATCACATTTTCAGAATTTGTCAGGAAATAATGTATGTTTTTTTTTTCTTTTTCTGTAGAATGGCTATCACTAAAGCTACAGCGCCCTGCATACGTATTCACCCAACCCATTAAGAAACCCAACACTGCTGATCACCCTGAGAACACCATGCTTGGGAGTGAAGCACGGTGGTGGTAGTATCATGTTATTGGGGTGCTTTTTTATCCGCAGGGACTAAAGAACTGGCCAAGGTTGAGGGCAAGATGGATGGAGCCAAATACAATGGTACTCCTAGAAGAAATCCTGTTCCAGTCTGTAAGAGATTTGACTCTCAGCTTCCAACAGGAGAATGAACCTAAGCATACCACCAAAGCTACAATGGAGTGGTTTCAAATCAAGAACCTGAATGCGTTCGAATGGATCATTCATAGCACAGACCTCAGTCTGATTGAGAAACTGTGAAAATAAATTGCTGTTCACAAACAGCAATCTCTGAACAATCTGACAGAGCTTGAGCAATTATCAGCTAAAAGTATGTGCAAAAATACCAGGATCTAGATGTTCTACCAGATTCCTGCTTTTTAAAAAAACAACAACCAAAAATCTCCTTAACCACCACCAGTGTGTAGCATCCACCTGGATGATGCGATGACAGCCATAGTGCGCCAGAACTCCCACCACACACCAGGTATTAGTGGAGAGGAGAGAGTGATGTAGTCAAACAGCGATGGGGATTATGAGGGGGCCATGATAGAGAAGGGCCAATGGGGGAATTTCTCCAGGACACCACAGTTACACCCTTTTACCAGAAGTGTCCCGGGATTTTTAATGACCACAGAGAGTCAGAACCTCGGTTTAACGTCTCATCTGAAAGATTTTTATTTATTTATTTATTTATTTATTTTACAGTGTAGTGTCTCCGTCACTATACTGGGGCATTAGGCCCCACACAGACCACATGGTGAGCGCCCCCTGCTGGCCTCATTAATACCACTTCAGCAGCAGCCTTAGTTTTCCCCAGGAGTTCTCCCATCCAGATACTGTCCAGGCTCACCCCTGCTTATCTTCAGTGGGACACCAGGCGAGAACTGCAAGGTGATGTGATCTTGGCCGTTATTGGTTTATTATGAAAAGTTTTTGGCTCCTCCTATACCACAGCAATTTGCCAACGACATCATACGTTATCTATTCATAGTTACAGTTAATGTTTTTGAACGACCGAGGCACAAGTTCCTGTTCTCACTTACGTTATAGCAGCTCTAAACATCCGGTCCCTCACCAGCCCTCTCTTTTTATCTCCCTCTTCAGGTTAATAAGACCAAGTACACAGCTTGACATGTCACCAACAACAACAACAAAAAAAAACCTAAGCGTACAGCTTCACCTCTGGCTGTTACAACAAAGCTGTTAAACATTTTTAAAAAGCACTATTAATTCTGTGTCAAGTGTTTTTATGATCGGTTAAATAGCTCTCCATTTCAGTCTGTGATCAGCGACAAATTGAATTTTGTTGAGTTACTTCCTTTCACAAAAGGAAGTAACTCATCTGTCAAACAGGATTAAGCCTGTGGAAATGTGAGTGATCTTCTAATGATCCAGGAAGCCACATGTAGAGACTCTATGATTCAGCAAGCGGCCTAATGGTGTCATTTTACATAAAATAATGACCAACTGCTCTGTCAGAGTTAGACACCCCTGGAGAAGGACGAGGTCTCGTCGGAGGACATGCAGCACCCCTGAGATATTCACTGAAGTATTTAAAAGAGGATAATTAAGTAAAGCTTGTGTGCCAACATCAACTGCACACCATTTCTCATGCTACAGTCAGTAGAATCTGATTGATGTTACTGTTAAAAACAAGCAAGCTAGCTAAACAGAACCTGTTATAGATTAATGATATAATGCTATGTATATTTATACAACAGCACTGTTGAATTCTGGCTTCTGGTCAGAAGGTGTTGATTAATTTTCTTAGTGGTGAGCACGTTTGCCTCACACCTCCAGGGTCGAGGGTTCGATTCCTGCCGTGACCCTGTATGTGCGGAGTTTGCATGTTCTCCCCGTGCTGCGGGGGTTTCCTCCGGGTACTCCGGTTTCCTCCCCCAGTCCAAAGACACGCACGGTAGGCTGATTGGCATGTCCAAAGTGTCCGTAGTGTATGAATGGGAGTGTGAATGTTTGTGTGAGTGTACCCTGCGATGGTTGGCACCCCGTCCAGGATGTCCCCCTGTCTCGTACCCCATGCTCGCTGGGATAGGCTCCAGGTTCCCCTTGACCCTGTAGGATAAGCGGTATTGAAAATTGATGGATGGAACAAATATCATTGCTAATTTGCTGCAGTATGAGCAAAATAAAACACTTCAGGATGTGCCGTTTTAGGAAAATAATCAACTTCAGGGTGGTAACGAGAGCATCATCATTCTAGTAAAACACTGGAACTCGACAAGCATCAGAGACATGTTAGTGTTTATGACTATTTTTACAAAATCTGGCTTTTTAATCAGATCCTAGTGCAGGAGGTGGGATGTGTCAGAAAGTAAATTACTGCAAAAAAAAAAAAAAAAAAATCTATGTAGTACTTCCTATTGTAACATTACAATTAACCAAATATACGATCGTTAAAGCTATCTCTAGACATCTCTACTCATTTCAAGCTTGAAATAGTTTTGTTTTGGTTTGTCAGCTGATAATTTTGGTTCTTTCTAGAAATCAATGCTGAGCATTTCCAAAATCCTCTGCCACAGTTAGACGGAATAATATCATTTACACCTTGAAATTGGTAATGATATCTAGAAATAGGTTTCATAATCATATATTTAGTTTATTGTAGAATTATAATTGGAAACGCTTGATAAATTTGACTGTATGAGATACAAGATACACTTTATGGCCAAAAGTTTGTGGACACCTGACCATCAAACCCATATGTGCTCGTTGAACATCCCATTCTAAATGTATCCCCTCTTTGCTGTTATAGTAAGCTCCACTCTTCTGGGAAGGCTTTCCACTAGATTTTGGGGCGTGGCTGTGGGGATTTGTGATCATTCAGCTACAAGAGCGTTAGTGAGGATGAGGTCAGGTGCTGATGTTGATGTGAGGACGCTCCAGTTCCAGTTCATCCCAAAGGTGTTCAGTGGGGTTGAGGTCAGGGATCTGTGCAGGACACTCGAGTTCTTCCACCTTCTTCCAACCTTCACACTCCACGTCTTCATGGAGCTCGCTTTGTGTACAGGGGCGTCGTCATGCTGGAACAGGTTTAGATCTCTTCGTTCCAGTGAAGCAGCTTACAAAGACATTCTATACAGCTGTGTGCTTCAGTTTGGAGAAGAACCACATCTGGGTGTGATGGTCAGGTGTCCACAAACTTTTGGTCAAATTGCTAAGATGTCATTTCTTTGCAGTGAAAAGTGGTTACACATGCATAAAACACAATTCAAACTCAAAGCAAATCTTGCATAAATACTCATGTCCTTCTTCATCAGTCTTTGTCTGTTAATGGAGGTCTGCAAAATCTAAAAATAGCCCATACTATCATCAGTGTATAATATCCGTATATATGAGCCACACATATGTAATTTGAACCCTCATTAATCATGCTTTGGAGTTTTTTAAATTTATACTCATTTATATTTATGATTCTAGCCCAGCGGAAAATAGAACCAATAAGTCAACGCAAACATGATGATGTGAGTCGCATAATTATTTTAGTATTGAGAGAAGCGAGGGTCTGTTCCTGACTTTGCTCTAACAGCAGATGAATACCGTATCCTTGCTCACTGCGCGGAGGGAATAAGCATCTAGCAGTGGATTCACAATTATGGTGGAGTTTCTCCATGCAACAAATAAAACAATCTGGGACATACTTTTATAAGAAAATCATCAACAACGTGGTGTTCTGATGAAGCACGTGGATCGTTTTCCAATAAACTACAACCTGAAATTTACATTTAAAGTGCTGACACGGGATACTCCTTCCATAAGTGTTAAATAAACCTCTACTTATAGAAACACCTTCGCCCAGTCAATGATCACACACATTTGGGATGTTGGTTCTGGAAAAGAGCCATATCACAAAATAACCATTTTTCTCAGAAGAACCATCCGGTCTTTTCATGACTCCTTAACCATTTTTTTGTTGTTGTTGCCATAATAAACTGAATAATAATTTTCTATCACAAGGATCCTTACACATACAGTAATGTTGACATTTATGGTAGGAAAATGAGATATATACTATCTTACACTTTTAGAAAAAACTCCAAAGGGTTCTTTTGTTGTTCGTCCATAAAGGTTCTATGTAGAACCTTAAGATACAGTGTTTTCCTATCCAGTTATAATCTTTTAAGCAGGCTAAGGAGCCTTAATTATCCCATGAGGCTTGAAGAACCTTTATTTACTAAGAATGCTTAGTATGAGTAGGTAAATGTTAAACTCCCGACAGGTTCTAGGTATTAAGAAGAGAATAATGAGCAGTGATTTGGTGTTTGTAGCTCACACTTACCCAGGTATTACATGTAATCTTAGGAAAGAAATATCTAAGTTTATATGATAATTAAAAGTTCTTATCTTGCCAAAAAAAAAAAGGATACCAGTTAATAGAAAAAATGACAGTTCAAAGGGTTCAATATGAAACGACATTTTTGGTGACATCCTTGGACTTTCCCATGTTCCCCAGATCTGGTCTATGGACCGTTGGAACACAGCATCCTCCAAGAGTTCTTTAAGAGTTCCTTGGATAATTAAGGGTTCTTAGCTTCCAGAAAGGGTTCTACTTGGAAGGCCTTCTCATCGGGAGAACCTTTAAGCATTTCTCAAGAGGGACAAACCAAAGACTGGCTCTTAAGGGTTCTCAATCTCACAAAAGAAGACCACAACCACATAGTGATCAGGTTTTTAAAAAGGTTCTGTATGGGTTTATTGGATAATTAGCACTTCTGAGCTTCAAAAAATGGATCTCAGTTAATACATAATAATTAAAAACAGTTCAATAATAAAGTAGCATTATTATTATTATTTTTTATTTAAGTCCCAGTTACTTTTAGAAAAAAAAAGGGTTCTTCAATGGTTCTTTAAGGGTTTCTTGGACAGTTAAGAGTTTTACAGCTTCCAAAAAAAAAAAAAAAAAACAAAAAGATTCCAAATAATATACACACACTTAGATAAAAGCAGTTGTACAAGGTTTCTGGATATTTAAGGCGTCTAACTTCTAGCTTCTAACAAAGGGGTGCACTTGGAAGGCCTTCTGATACCTTTAAGGGTTTCCCAAGAGAGACAAACATGTCATGAAAAATGACCACAACCCTACACTGATCACAGCTAAGAGAAGGATTTTTGGAGATACCTTCATAGGTGTTTTTTTTAAGGGTGCCTGTTAATGCATACACTCTTAGAAAATGGATCCTTCAAGAGCTATTTAAGGGTTCAATGGATAATTAAGGTTTATTAGCTTCACAATGGGTTCTACTTGGAAGGCTTTCTTATAGGGAAAAACGTTCAGGGTTTGCCCAGAGGGACAAACCGAAAAAGAACTCCCCTCCTCAGAATTTCCACTTCCCATGGATCAGGGCTAAAAAAAGACATCTCATTAGATACTCTTAGAAAAAAAGGGTTCTTCCAGGGTTCTTAGGTTTCAAAAATGAATCCCCAGTAAATATATATACATACACTTCGAAAAAGGCATTCTTTAAAGGTTTATTAGATGATAAAGGATTCATAGCTTCCAAAAATAGTTCTTCTTGGAAGGTCTGCTGGTAGGGAGAACATTTAACGGTTTTGCCAGGGGGACAAATCAAACATAGCTTCCTAAGGATTTTAAATTTCACCAAAAAAAAATGGTCTAAAAATGTTTGTTCGAGAGTTCTTTAAGTGTTTGCTGGATATTTGAGAGTTCTCGGCTGTCAGAAAAAGTGTGCTATTTGGAATACTTTTTGATAGGGGTTTCGCTAGAGGGACAAAATTGGTTCTTTAAGGGTATGGGGATATTGGATAACTAAGGGTTCTTAGCTTCCAGAAATGGAGAACATTTCAGAGTTTTCAAAGAGGGACGAACCAAAGAACAGTTATTAAGGGACAGTTTTTGGTGACATCCTCAGAATTTTCTGTTTCCCATAGAAGTGGTGTAAAAAAGGGGATTCCAGTTAATACATATACTCTTTAAGAAAGAGTTCTTTGAGGGTTCTTTAAGAGTTTGTCATGTAATTATGACTTCTTAGATTACAAAAATCGCACCCCTGTCAATACATACACATACGCTTACTGAAAATGGTTTATTAAAGGTTCATTGAATAATTAAAGTGTTCATAGTTTATTAGAATTTTTGTGTGTGGAGTTTGCATGTTCTCCCCGTGCTGCGGGGGTTTCCTCCGGGTTTCCTCCCCCAGTCCAAAGACATGCAGGTAGGCTGATTGGCGTGTCTGAAGTGTCCGTAGTGTATGAATGGGTGTGTGAATGTGTGTATGTGTTTGTGTGCCTTGTGATGGATTGGCACCCTGTCCAGGGTGTACCCCGCCTTGTGCCCCATGCTCCCTGGGATAGTCTCCAGGTTTCCCCGTGACCCTGAAAACGATAAGCGGTATAGAAGATGGATGGATGGATGGATGGGAGTTTCTCATGTCACCTTAAGAATTTCCCATTTTCCATAGATGGTCTAAAACTGGATCCATACACTGACAAATTAAAAATAAAACCCCCCAGCTGTCCAGTGGTTCTTTAGCGATATGTTTGATAATGAAAGACTTAGCTTCCAAAACGTGTTGCACTTCATATGCCTTCTAATAAAAATAAAGGTTTTCCAAGAAGGACAAACCAAAGCAGGGCTCTTACAGGTTCTGAATTTCATGGGGAAATGAGCAGAACCATACATATTTTAAAGTAACTGATTCTCCGAATCTGATATTTTCCACAGATCTTTAGTTTCCCCGTAGAAAATACACCAGCGGGGTTCTTAAGGGTTTTAAATTCTCTTGGAATCATAAGAAAAGATCACAACTATACATCGGTCACTGCAGATAATAGGAATTGGCTATTTCTGCTGAAATGTTCAGAGCTTTGCTTTGTAACGAATGGGACTGGTGTACACACTGGGGTAATCCTCCTCCCTCCACCCCCCTTCACACTTACTTGGCATGATGATGAGGAAGATGATGTGGCTTAGCACTGATGCATTCACTAACCATAAACACACAGCATTCTGTAACAGGTCAAATCAGATGAGAATGCAGTAGGTGCGAACCCCTGACCTTCAGCCTTCCCTTCAACCTCACTCAATGTTAACATCACACACAAGTCTGCTAGTGACCGTTCCTATAAATGAGGGATTGCAGCACCGAGATCGACGGGCGTGTAACCGTACGAATCAGTCAGCATCCTCTGCTTTGTCGTTGAGGAAGCGTGCACCTGTAACTGACCTCCGATTGGAAGCAGCCAGAATAGGATGATTTCATTCAAGCAGTTCTAAAGTAAAAACTTTAGCCATCACTTTACTACATCTCCAACCTGCTGACCTTGTAACTGCGCTCTGAACGGGGAAAATCTCATCTCAGACTGAAATAATCTTTCATCAATCTCTCTCTCTCTCTCTCTCTCTCTCTCACACTTCTAGAAATAGCGTGTGTGTGGGCGAGTGCTGAGGAGGAACAGAGGAGGAACTGAAATGTGAGAAAATGAAGCTAAACATAACTTACAGTTCACTCGCGGTGAGTGGACGCACCTCATTCAGCCGCCGTATCTCCATCCAAACCAGCGTTCCACAACGTTCCACCAGCGTATGCTTCATCTATCCACACACACACACACACACACACACATGAACCCAGAGCCACTTGTGTTATTATAAACACATTAAACTGACAGCTCCGATGTATTCAAGAGTGCTATTTGATGAATCATTTTATCTATGATCCAGGGTCATGCTGTAACATGAGGAGGAAATTTATCATTTTTTAAAGGAGGGAAAGACGCATGAGGAACCGGTCGCGCCGGAAGAGTGAAGCTAATTATAATAAAAGAGTGCTAAATTACAGTACAGTAGTAAGCAATTGAAAACAGACTAATATAGCTTGTTGTTTTTTTGTTGTTGTTGTTTTTAAAATGTCTAATTAATTAAAAATGAGAATGAAAAACAGACCTTGCGCAGATTTTTTAGCATTTTAACCCTATTTTTTAGCATTATTCATCACCAGATATTTTTAGCAATTCATCCCAGCTAGCCATAGTCCTTCTAAACTGAGTGGACACGACATGACTGTTAAAACCTCAGAATCACTGACCCGCACGCAACACACAACGTTCATCACTTGCCGTCTGTTGTTTTGTGGACGTAAACCACTAAACCCTGCTTTCTAACAAAAACAAACCCGTGAGCTGTCTGTTACGCGACTTTGTCATTGTTTTGTATTTCTCAGAAAGGAGAAATGAGACGAAAATGCCGAGGATGGATTGGTTGAGGAGATACAGCTGGGACAGCAAGGATTGTCCGTTCTTCGAAGAGGACTGGAGGTACAGTGCAGAAATTCTTAAGAATCGTTTATGCCATTTGTGTGTTTTTAATTGGGTATGACATGCCAAATAAATTTCGTATAAAAACATTATCGTGCTCAGGTTCGGCCCTCGCTCTGCCACACCAATGCAGATGGACGATAAACTGGATTCAGGGACGTGCTGCACGTGATTTCCTCTTGGACTCTCGTTGGCTGTTTCTCAGCACTGGTCTCGCTGCTCGTCGCAAAGCAGATCACACTCCGTGATTTCAAACATGCTTGAAAATATCAGAGCCTCACAGACTGAACCACTCACACTACATGAGCAGTCGGGCTTTGCCTTTGTATTTTCCCCTTTTAAGATAAAACGTGTGTGTGTGTGTGTGTTCCTGTGCATACACAGTGATCATATCAGGCCAAGGTTTAATGTGAGAAGCCCTTGTAGATTTGAAGCATCAGATCTTGGAGAGTACATCTCTGGATGTGAGCGCCGACCGCCATCGGTTTCTCTTCCATCACGCTTAACACTGATGTGATTGACGGAAGCCTTGCTCCAGACTGTCACCTATTTGGCTGATGCGTGGTCATGTGACAGTGTGTTCTTTTCAAGCATTTGACTCTCGACACCAAAGCATATATAATAACATTTCAGTTCTTACTGAAATCAATGGCAAGAGATGCGTTTTGATGAATAACATAAAGAGATGCAGAAGCCAAAATAGCTTTTTTGTAGGTTTCTTACTTTCCCAATTACTCTCGGTTTGGAATATTACATATTACGACTTTTAATAACAGGGACCCAAATTCAACTGAGCCAGGAACACTGACTGCCAGAACAACAATATTTTAACCTGTAGTGCAATTTCTAGGTTTTGGACATAATATCCATCCACCCATCTTCTACCGCTTACTCCTTTTCAGGGTCACGGGGAACCTGGAGCCTATCCCAGGGAGCATGGGTCACAAGGCGGGGTACACCCTGGACAGGGTGCCAGTCCATCACAGGATTCACACCTATTCATACACTATGGACACTTTAGACACGCCGATCAGCCTACCATGCATGTCTTTGGACTGGTGGAGGAAACCGGAGTACCCGGAGGAAACTCCCACAGAACATGCGAACTCCACTCCACAGCAGGAATCGAACCCCCAACCCTGGAAGTGTGAGGCGAACGTGCTAACCGCTAAGCCACCGTGCGCCCGACATAACAGCCTTTTCACAATTTGTAGATGTTTTCACCTCCGCCAGCTTGAGAAGGACTTTGAACAGGTGGTGAAGGACCTGCGACTGAAACTCCTGCGTACTACCAATTCTCTTCCTCTTTAACAGCCCCCTTTACAAGATTGATCACGTACATTCGCCACGGATATTACCTTCATTTTTACTCTACGTCCACAACCTGGTACGTAAAGACAGGAAACAAGTGCATGTGTTGTTTATTAAGGACAAAGCAGACAGTATCAGTCAAACAGGCAGACAGCATTAAAAGAAATGGCCAACATTAGGAACGATGATAAAACCTGGCTTAGACTTACAGGCAAGAAGACGCAAAGACTACGACTTCATCCGAAATACACAAAGGAAACCGCAGGGTATAAATACAAACACAAACTACGGCAGGAGTTCCCAAACTCGGGCTGCTTGATTTTATTTACTTGCATTGCGCAACATTATGAATATCGCTCAGAGTGTGAAGTGTGTTACTGTTTTAGAAAGTTACTGGGAGTCACGGTCAAACAAGCCACATTTACATTAAAAGTGTACGTGCTATTTTAGTCTTTTCTGCTATCCTGACACGCTGCACTAGTGTAGGAGTTCAGCAATAAAAATGGACAAATTTCTCCATCCGTCTTCCTCCACGAGCGTGATGACAACATCGAGTTGAACAGCGGAAGTCAAGAGAATAAACACGGAAATGTGCGGAAACATTCGTCGGATATGCATTTACAAGCGTAGAGGTAATTAACACTGAGGAACCAAAAATGTCTTGTGTGCGGTGGAGATTTGGAGTGCTGCAAAAAAAATAAAAAAGATCTCTTTCTTTGCGTACGTTGTAAATGATGGTCCTCGTGTCTGTGTGGAGCTGGATTTAATCCACGTGTCGCTTGACGATAGAGACGATACAGGCGGAGTCAATAAGACATGCTCTTTCAAGCAAACCTGACTTCATAAAGCTGTGTCAAGAAACACAACCTCGTTCAGCAAGGAATATTCCTCTGGTTTTTAGTCGTCACTTATCTCACACGTACCTCTGTGTTACTGATACTACAGTGCAAAAGCCTAAAGTAAAAATCTGGATTTTATAAAAATGTAGCGTAGTCAAGGCTTGGGGTCCAGTTGGGGTCGTCTGCTTAAAAAAGAGTACTGTATGAACTCCTACACTAAGGAAAACCATGACAGAGGTGAATACAAGAGTGAACGAACCCGTGCCAAGACCATTGAAATTAAAGCGTACATGGCACCTAGATGAGATCCATGAAGGCTGCAATCCAGCAACATCTGGTCATTTTTCTGTTCTAATACACTCACCAAACCTAATAACATCACCAAAGAGTCCCACCAATCCTGCTCTCTAGGCCTGGAAGTGAACACTATACTGCCAAAAGTGTGTATACACCTGACCATCACACCCGTATGTACTTGTTGAACATCTCCACTCTCTCTTCTGGGAAGGCTTTCCACTAGATTTTGGGGCGTGGCTGTGGGGATTTGTGATCATTCAGCTACAAGAGCGTTAGTGAGGATGAGGTCAGGTGCTGATGTTGATGTGAGGACGCTCCAGTTCCAGTTCATCTCAAAGGTGTTCAGTGGGGTTGAGGTCAGGACTCTGTGCAGGACACTCGAGATCTTCCACCTTCTTCCAACCTTCACACTCCACGTCTTCACGGAGCTCGCTTTGTGCACAGGGGCACTGCTTCTTAGTTCCAGTGAAGGGAAACTGTAATGCTACAGCAAACAAAAACATCAAACGCATACAGTATGGGTGTGATGGTTTTGGGTGCACAAACCTTTGGCAAGATACTATAGTGTAGGTCTTGAAATGTTTTTCAGACTTTCAGAAAAGACACATTGAGGCTATCTTTAAGACTGACACTGAAATTAATAACACATTTGGCTGCCTGATCAGCCTGACAGGATGCTGGTATTTTCTCAACTCGCATTTGAATCATGATTGAAAATATCACACTTATTAATAGTCGGCTAATATTTATACACCGTAGCTAGCAAACATTAACATCCCACATCTCATCACGTCTGTTTTTTTTTCTTTCTTTCTTTTAAATGGTTCTGCTCGGGTATTTCTGGCACAAGTTTCTGGCACAACTTTGCCTCAATAAAGTTAAAGCAGAAACAACAGTCTGACGGTGGAACTTCTGAGGAGTAAAGAAAGGTGACATTTGGGAAGTTGTAGTTGTATTACGAGTTCCCAGAAGAGAGGGAAAATAAACATGTAGGGTTCGAGATGATTATCAGTATTTTATGAATTTTATGATTTTTATGATGTGTACAGACTGCATGCTACGTAAGGAATAAAAAACACTTATGTGTCATGACGGTTACAGGAAAATAATCAACAGTGAGGTGGTGTGAAGCACCCTGAAGTTGATTATTTTCCTATAACAGCATTATAAAACACTTCCTGAAGTGTTTCATTTCTCTCATAGCACAGCATTTTGCCAACAATTACAATCTGTTCTTAATTGAAGACCGGCGCCATGTTTTTTTTTTTTATCTGTTTATTGTTACATTTAAAACAAGTTGGTTACTGAGATCACATATGTTATAACAGCTATAAACTGTTGTTCCCTCACCAGCCTCTCTTTCTTCTCTCTTGTAAAGTGTAAACTCGTCTGTCCCGAAGATGTCGGAAAGCTTGAAGTTGCAGCTTTACGTCTGACTGTTACAAAGCGCTGACACTGGAGACTCCTTCCGCACATGTTAAATAGCTCCCTGTGAACGAGGCGTTACTATAGGAGCGATAACGTATCAGAGAGAGTGCAGTGATGTAAAGCTGTGATGTGCAGCTGCGCTACTGTCAGAGCGGCTGTTATAGAGAATTAATCAACACCTCCTGACCAATCACGATCCAGAATTCAGCAGCGCCGTGGTGTAAGGTGTGTTATTAAAAGTCGACCCCGTCATCGTTAGCAGCACCGTGTTGGTGTAAAAGTGGAAGGGAACCTCGGTGCACTCAGAGGAAGGCTGCTTTCCAGATCTGTTCAGCCTGTGGAGATGTGTGGATGGATTCTATGAGTCAGAGAGTCAATGTCCCATCATGCCACCTGTGCCATATGTGTCACCAAGCAAACACTGGACATTCGGGAGAAAGACGAAGGAGACGCGTTCACACCAGAGTGTGAAATGTGGATTAATTCATTAGTTCATTTGCATTACTTAGTGTGAACATTCAATGTACACTCTACTAGAATAATTCAAGGAATGATTGTGTGAGGTTTAAAAATGACAGACGTCACTGTTTCTACGCAAAACATTTGAAACTCTGTAATGTGAAGTTCATCTGACTTTTCTGTAACCACATCAGCAGGGATGAGACACCGAGCCACTCGGGTGCGAAACTAAAGACACACACACACACAAATAAAATAAAAAAATAAAAATGACTTGGTTGATGAACTTTGTTCTAACGAAGAGGGACGCTGCATACGTTTCGTTTTAGCTGAACTGTGTGTCATATCTTAAAACTCTGTCCAAACCAATCTCACATTCCCTATGAAACACTGGCACCTGCAGCTACAGCCTCATGACAAATGACAGTTTTGCAGCCTCAGTGAGATTCCAGTAGCTTAACAAGTTCGATAAATTGCACAATCTGGCAACCCTGTGAGAGGTTTGTTGTTTTTTTTTTTAAAAAAAAAAAAGGAGAAGAAGAAGAAAAAAAAGGTTAACTCACAGAAAACGTGCTGAGGTGAAACTGGTGCTGAAGTGGTGATTTTAATTTAGTGTGTAGTCACGTGATTTGTTCAAAGGATAATTTTGTGATTGATGGGTTGGTTAGTGACGTGGGAGGGGGAGAGAGAGAGAGAGAGAGAGAGAGAGAGAGAGACTTTTGATCAGTAGAAACCTGTTGTTATAGATCGTCGTTCTCTTTAAGGTTCTTCTGCACCAGTTGAACGTTTCCCGTGTAATCTGTGTGTGTCCCCCCTCTCCACACCCGCCCCCCTCCCTACCCGGTGTGGAAGACAGACCGGGCGCGGAGGTGAGACGACGCATGATGTCGGTTTGGTGATGTGGCCGCTTTACAGGGGCGCGCACCGGGGACCTTGTAACCGCCTTTCACCGCGGCGGACCGGAGCAGGAGCAGAAGGAGGAGGAGGAGGAGGAGGAGGGAGCCGCGGACGGACGGGCTGATCGGTAAACGGAGCCCTTCACCCGGATATCTTCCACGAAAGAGTTTTTTTTTTCTTAGGCAGCACAGGGAATAAGCGCGCTTCACTGTCATTTCTCTTGGTCTTTCCTGGAATTTTTTTTTTTATTTGTCTCTGCGCGCTCGCGTGACGCCGTTTTCCGGGCTCAATGAACAGGTCGAAAACTTTGAGGAAACATGTCTGAAGATACTCGTTCCGTTTTCGTCGCGCGCGTTTGCTGTGTTTGTTGTCAAAAAACGAGGGAAAGCCAAAAGCACGAGGGCGCGCGTGATCATCGGTGACATGAGCGGCGGTCGGATCCGCGCGGCTGGTTGATGGCACTGCGCGCCGGCGCGACCTGCATCGGCCACGTCTTGCGCAGAGTGCCGCGCTTGCACGGCTCGCGTTCGCGGCGCTCCAGCAGCCTGCTGTGCCTCTCTCTGAGCCACGACCGCGACCCGGGGACGCTAGACTGCAAGCGCCCGTGCCAAAGCTTTCCCGACTGCCACTGTCGCCACTGCCCGTACCGCTGCCGCCGCGCACTCCCGGCGGATCCGCGGGGACATGAGCCCCACGCGGGCTGGTTCCGGGGCGCCATGAAGCGGCAGAACGTGCGGACCCTGTCCCTGATCGTCTGCACGTTCACCTACCTGCTGGTCGGCGCCGCCGTGTTCGACGCGCTCGAGTCGGACTTCGAGATGCGCGAGAAGGAGCAGCTGCAGGCCGAGGAGAAGCGGCTACAGGGCAAGTACAACATCAGCGAGGACGACTACCGGAAACTCGAGACTATCATCATGGAGGCCGAGCCACACAGGGCCGGCGTGCAGTGGAAATTTGCCGGATCCTTTTACTTCGCCATCACCGTCATCACCACCATCGGTGAGTCAGTGCGAGCTTCACGCGCTTCCTCTGTTCTTCGGAGTTTACTTCACCTGCAAACACGCGCGCTGTTGCTTGTGCACTAACTTATAGGCTTTATATTAATAACACCTGTAGTTCATTAATAACCAACTCACCTTGTTATAAACACGCACGGGTAACTCTTACAGCACTGAGTACAATTATTAGCACAGCTGCTGGAGTTCAGGCCACATCAAGGCCCCCCTTTTTTTTCTGAAATTTTTTTCTGAAATTTTTTGCTGTGTGACCAAAATGTCGAATTAAATATTTTACAGTCATACAAATGCAACATGAAGCATCTAAAAGTGTCTGGTGCTGCAGGCTGGATGCGCATTGCACACGACGCACTGCTTAATCCTGCACTAGTGAGCATCAAAATCACTTCTACATCACAGAGAACAGCCGGAATCATGAGTGTGTGGGAGCAAAAAAAAAAAACACAACCAAAAAACAAAAAACATCACACCTGAGGATTGAATCTAATTCACAACTGGTCGCTATTTACAAACTACAGGTGTGTAAGTGACTGTAAAATAATAATAATAATAATAATAATAATAATAATAATAATAATAATAATAATAATTTATAAAGGTCAGCAACATTTTTAGATCCAGGATGGATGGATTATAGCGTCACATGAGCACAATGACACAGTTATTGCTCAGTTAAAGAGGAGAAATAAAGCCTTGGGGATTAGTGAGGAAGTGTTAGATGTTCATAAATTCCATGGACGCGTGGATGGTTTCACACTTCCCGACTTCCTCACTGTGTATATTTCTTTATAGCTGCTTCATGCAAACGAATAAATCAGAGCAATACAGAAGCTGGGAGCGCGCGCGGCAGGGGTTCGTGATCAGATCAGCACCACGACTGTCTCCAGTTTCTCACACTTTTTTATTCCCCCCCCCTCATTAAAAAAGTGAGATAGAGATGATTGGCAGACCGGAAGTGCTGAACATATTCACGTCTGCAGCTTAACTCAATACAGTATGAAAAATAAAAAAACCCCTCTGCGTGGAAATGTGAGATTTGTGTTTTTATACCAGATTGCGTTTCTGCGCTGCTCGCTGGTGCTGAACGGACAGCGACAACCGCGGGCACGAGCACGAGCGGGAGCGAGCACCTCGGTAAAAAGCGTCCGCACCAACTGTAGCGACTTTTTTTTTCTCTTTTCTTTCGAAAGCTTTGTGATTTCCAAACAAACGCGAACTTTGCTACTTCTTTGCTAGCTTTTTTTCTTCTTCTTCTTTTTGCTCAGATATACTGCGAGGAGAAACATCTCCTGAGCACAGATTACACGCGTTCTAAGAGAAATGACAACACACAGGCGAACACAAAGGTTACACACGAATCTTGTGTGTTTAGTTTGGGGACATAGAGGGAGTTATTGATTATTATTGAAATGACTCCATGAAGTCTTTGTTGCATTTGCAAAAAAACCCCAAAAAAAACCCAAAACAAACAAAAAAACGCACCTAGGGGATAAAAACAAGCAGCCTATGTGCAGGTTATTTTCATCTCATTAAAATATATGACAGTGACGTGGTTTTGTCTCTGAGTGCATTTACTTTTGTTAGTAATTGTGGTGATGCACGATATTTAATTCATGTAAAGAGGATATATGCAGAAGTTTAAATGAAGGAAATTTAATGCATCATTTAAACATTTTTAATATTGTGTCTGCTTTTAAGCTGTTGTGTGTGTGTGTGTGTGTGTGTGTGTGTGTGAGAGAGAGAGAGCAGGTGCACTGCTTGTTCACACAGCTACAGAGAATAATTCGCTCTGCGCACTTAGAATAAAAGAGAAACTGACTGGAGCGACACTCGGAGAAATAAAGGTGCCGAACTTTTTTTTTGTACGTTTTCCCATCGTTTCTTTGGCACCGCTAACGGTCCGTGTGTTCTATCTTTAGCGTTTACCTTTAATGATGACTGTGAGGTCTGGTTTATGCAGCGTACCTTGCATTATTAGATTTTTAAGGTTTCTAGGTAACACACATACACAGCCCCTTGGTGGTTCCAGGTCTGTGAGGAGAAAAAAAAACACAAGTACACTTTGATACCTTGAAGCATTCCTGAGTGTGTATCTAGAAGCGTGACAACAGTGTGTGTGGCGTGTCGAGCATGCTCGGCCTGAGGACGCTTCTGAGGAGATTAAGACATCGTAAATCTGTGTAAAAGCAGCGAGATGAGTGTGAGAGTTTTGACTGTGAGTGTAATTGGAGTTAGGCCTCCCCTCATGAAACTGTGCTATTTTCCTCTTAGTCACTGCGTGATTGACAGCGAAAAGTGATGACACACACACACACACACACACACACACACACACACACATCTCGTCGTGACTCGGATGACGAGTTTCTCGGTTTCGATCTTATCACATCATGATTGCAGTATACTTTATCTCATGCTCACTGTTTTAACTCCAGATAAAATTTAGATACCTTTTTATAGGTTTTGGTGTGTGTGTGTGTGTGTGTGTGTGTGTGTGAGACAGCTAATATCCTTGTCATCGTCATGTCGTGGTGTTTCCCTGCTCAGCCAATCACAGATCGACGCACAGCCGAACTACAAATTATGTATTAATTCACAGTGTTTCAAATAACATCATTTGAATATTTTAATACATGTAAATGAAGAAATTATAATCATGCAAATGAACTCCTTGCTTTACACTTTGAGAAAAAAAAAAAAGATTAAGTCTAGAAATAAAAGATTAATTCTACAACCCTTAATTCAATTCAATTCAATTCACTTTTATTCGTGTAGCACTTTTAACAACGGACGTTGTCTCAGAGCAGCTTTACAGAAGCATATAAACACAGGATGGAGATTTTCAGTGTGTGAGTTTATCCCTATTGAGCGAGACGGTGGTGACGGTGGTGAGGAAAAACTTCCTGAGATGATACGAGGAAGAAACCTCGAGAGGAACCCGACTCAGAAGGGAACCCGTCCTCATCTGGGGAACGACGGATAGTGTGAAAGTAAAATAAAGTTTATTATGGTTTAACATGAAGTCTGTTTGTTGAACTCGTCCACTGTTCACTAAAGGAGACCCGAGTGTAAAACTGTACGTGGTAATCGCAGTCCTGAGGCCATCGCCTACAGCAACCGTAGTCCCAGCAACCACAGCCTTAAGGTGAGACACTACAGGGTCATTTTGTAATACAATAAATATCAGCGGATTGCTCGTATTATTGCAAGTGCTCGCATTTATTTACACAAATCATGCTTCATCGGATTAAATCTGCATAAATCTGCATATATAATTTGCCTTTCGTGTATGAAACCAATAATCTAGTCTTTGTGTGATATTCGAGTTAAAATGTCTATTTCACACTGAAGGACTCAAGAGAAAGACTTGAACATTTGAAAAATGTGTCAACTTGTTGAAGGTATTTTTTTTTTTACTCAGCTGAAAAATGTTACTTTGTTAGTTTTTTTTTCAGGTGAGAAAAACTGAATTTTAAAAATGACCTGCAAGTGTTTTTTTTTTTTTTTTTTTTTATCTCTGCAAAGGTTAGTTTTTTTTTTTTTTTTCAATGCAGAGCATTTTGTTGGAATGTCATTTATTTATTGTTTACTTTGTATTTTTTTAAAATGCCATTTCCTAAACCCAAATCCAAGTGAAGTTTTCTCTATGAGGAGATGTTTATTTAAGGTTTATGGAAGGAGTCTCCAGCGTCAGTGCTTTGTAACGGTCTGAGGTAAGCTGAAAGCTGTAACTTTAAGTTTTCCAACATGGGAAAGATCAGTGTTTTATTCCATGCATAAGGTGTAGGTGATGCTTCCGCTGTTGTGGATCTGACTCTCAGAGCTGGTCACTGGAGTGGTTTTGGATTCTTGGAAACAAGGATGGATGGAAGGGAGAAATACGGGAAGGCAAGAAATGTTAGAAAAGGTAGTGAGGAATGAAGGAATAAGGAAGGTAACATTAAGGAAACATGACAAACAGGAGGAAGAAAGAAAGACAGAGAAGTAGGGAGTGAGTGAGGGAAGGGAAGAAAGAAAGGAGGAAGGAAGGCAAGAAGTTAGTTTGGGAAAAGGATGGAAGGAGCAAAGAAAATAAGTGATAAGGATGGGATGATGAGCGTAAGGATAAAAGGAGAGTAAGAAAGGAATAAGGAAAAGAAGAAGAAAAGAAGGAAAATAAGAGGAACGCAAGAAGGAAGAGATAAAGTAGCAGAGAGTAAGGGAAGGAAAGAAGGATGGAGGAAATGGTGATAGAAAGAAAGAAAGAGTGGAGAGAGGAAGACATAAGAGTGGAAGACAAGAAGGGGGTGAGAGAAAAGGATGGAAGGCACTGATGTGGACACAGAGACGTTAGAGTACAGCAGTGATGTGGACACAGAGACGTTAGAGTGAAGCAGTGATGTGGACACAGAGACGTTAGAGTGAAGCAGTGATTTGGACACAGAGACGTTAGAGTGAAGCAGTGATGTGGACACAGAGACGTTAGAGTGAAGCAGTGATGTGGACACAGAGACGTTAGAGTACAGCAGTGATGTGGACACAGAGACGTTAGAGTGAAGCAGTGATGTGGACACAGAGACGTTAGAGTACAGCAGTGATGTGGACACAGAGACGTTAGAGTGAAGCAGTGATGTGGACACAGAGACGTTAGAGTACAGCAGTGATGTGGACACGGAGACGTTAGAGTGAAGCAGTGATGTGGACACGGAGACGTTAGAGTGAAGCAGTGATTTGGACACAGAGACGTTAGAGTGAAGCAGTGATGTGGACACAGAGACGTTAGAGTACAGCAGTGATGTGGACACAGAGACGTTAGAGTACAGCAGTGATGTGGACACAGAGACGTTAGAGTGAAGCAGTGATGTGGACACAGAGACGTTAGAGTGAAGCAGTGATGTGGACACGGAGACGTTAGAGTGAAGCAGTGATGTGGACACGGAGACGTTAGAGTACAGCAGTGATGTGGACACGGAGACGTTAGAGTGAAGCAGTGATGTGGACACGGAGACGTTAGAGTACAGCAGTGATGTGGACACGGAGACGTTAGAGTGAAGCAGTGATGTGGACACGGAGACGTTAGAGTGAAGCAGTGATGTGGACACGGAGACGTTAGAGTACAGCAGTGATGTGGACACAGAGACGTTAGAGTACAGCAGTGATGTGGACACAGAGACGTTAGAGTGAAGCAGTGATGTGGACACAGAGACGTTAGAGTACAGCAGTGATGTGGACACAGATACGTTAGAGTACAGCAGTGATGTGGACACGGAGACGTTAGAGTGAAGCAGTGATGTGGACACAGAGACGTTAGAGTACAGCAGTGATGTGGACACAGATACGTTAGAGTACAGCAGTGATGTGGACACGGAGACGTTAGAGTGAAGCAGTGATGTGGACACGGAGACGTTAGAGTGAAGCAGTGATGTGGACACGGAGACGTTAGAGTGAAGCAGTGATGTGGACACGGAGACGTTAGAGTACAGCAGTGATGTGGACACGGAGACGTTAGAGTACAGCAGTGATGTGGACACGGAGACGTTAGAGTACAGCAGTGATGTGGACACGGAGACGTTAGAGTGAAGCAGTGATGTGGACACGGAGACGTTAGAGTGAAGCAGTGATGTGGACACAGAGACGTTAGAGTGAAGCAGTGATGTGGACACAGAGACGTTAGAGTGAAGCAGTGATGTGGACACAGAGACGTTAGAGTACAGCAGTGATGTGGACACGGAGACGTTAGAGTGAAGCAGTGATGTGGACACGGAGACGTTAGAGTGAAGCAGTGATGTGGACACGGAGACGTTAGAGTACAGCAGTGATGTGGACACGGAGACGTTAGAGTGAAGCAGTGATGTGGACACGGAGACGTTAGAGTGAAGCAGTGATGTGGACACGGAGACGTTAGAGTACAGCAGTGATGTGGACACGGAGACGTTAGAGTGAAGCAGTGATGTGGACACGGAGACGTTAGAGTGAAGCAGTGATTTGGACACAGAGACGTTAGAGTGAAGCAGTGATGTGGACACAGAGACGTTAGAGTACAGCAGTGATGTGGACACAGAGACGTTAGAGTACAGCAGTGATGTGGACACAGAGACGTTAGAGTGAAGCAGTGATGTGGACACAGAGACGTTAGAGTGAAGCAGTGATGTGGACACGGAGACGTTAGAGTGAAGCAGTGATGTGGACACGGAGACGTTAGAGTACAGCAGTGATGTGGACACGGAGACGTTAGAGTGAAGCAGTGATGTGGACACGGAGACGTTAGAGTACAGCAGTGATGTGGACACGGAGACGTTAGAGTGAAGCAGTGATGTGGACACGGAGACGTTAGAGTGAAGCAGTGATGTGGACACGGAGACGTTAGAGTACAGCAGTGATGTGGACACAGAGACGTTAGAGTACAGCAGTGATGTGGACACAGAGACGTTAGAGTGAAGCAGTGATGTGGACACAGAGACGTTAGAGTACAGCAGTGATGTGGACACAGATACGTTAGAGTACAGCAGTGATGTGGACACGGAGACGTTAGAGTGAAGCAGTGATGTGGACACGGAGACGTTAGAGTGAAGCAGTGATGTGGACACGGAGACGTTAGAGTGAAGCAGTGATGTGGACACGGAGACGTTAGAGTACAGCAGTGATGTGGACACGGAGACGTTAGAGTACAGCAGTGATGTGGACACGGAGACGTTAGAGTACAGCAGTGATGTGGACACGGAGACGTTAGAGTGAAGCAGTGATGTGGACACGGAGACGTTAGAGTGAAGCAGTGATGTGGACACAGAGACGTTAGAGTGAAGCAGTGATGTGGACACAGAGACGTTAGAGTGAAGCAGTGATGTGGACACAGAGACGTTAGAGTACAGCAGTGATGTGGACACGGAGACGTTAGAGTGAAGCAGTGATGTGGACACGGAGACGTTAGAGTGAAGCAGTGATGTGGACACGGAGACGTTAGAGTGAAGCAGTGATGTGGACACGGAGACGTTAGAGTACAGCAGTGATGTGGACACGGAGACGTTAGAGTGAAGCAGTGATGTGGACACGGAGACGTTAGAGTGAAGCAGTGATGTGGACACAGAGACGTTAGAGTACAGCAGTGATGTGGACACGGAGACGTTAGAGTGAAGCAGTGATGTGGACACGGAGACGTTAGAGTGAAGCAGTGATGTGGACACGGAGACGTTAGAGTACAGCAGTGATGTGGACACGGAGACGTTAGAGTGAAGCAGTGATGTGGACACGGAGACGTTAGAGTACAGCAGTGATGTGGACACGGAGACGTTAGAGTGAAGCAGTGATGTGGACACGGAGACGTTAGAGTGAAGCAGTGATGTGGACACAGAGACGTTAGAGTGAAGCAGTGATGTGGACACGGAGACGTTAGAGTGAAGCAGTGATGTGGACACGGAGACGTTAGAGTGAAGCAGTGATGTGGACACAGAGACGTTAGAGTACAGCAGTGATGTGGACACAGAGACGTTAGAGTACAGCAGTGATGTGGACACGGATACGTTAGAGTACAGCAGTGATGTGCACACGGAGACGTTAGAGTGAAGCAGTGATGTGGACACGGAGACGTTAGAGTACAGCAGTGATGTGGACACGGAGACGTTAGAGTGAAGCAGTGATGTGGACACGGAGACGTTAGAGTACAGCAGTGATGTGGACACAGAGACGTTAGAGTACAGCAGTGATGTGGACACGGATACGTTAGAGTACAGCAGTGATGTGGACACGGAGACGTTAGAGTGAAGCAGTGATGTGGACACAGAGACGTTAGAGTACAGCAGTGATGTGGACACAGATACGTTAGAGTACAGCAGTGATGTGGACACGGAGACGTTAGAGTGAAGCAGTGATGTGGACACAGAGACGTTAGAGTACAGCAGTGATGTGGACACAGATACGTTAGAGTACAGCAGTGATGTGGACACGGAGACGTTAGAGTGAAGCAGTGATGTGGACACGGAGACGTTAGAGTGAAGCAGTGATGTGGACACGGAGACGTTAGAGTACAGCAGTGATGTGGACACGGAGACGTTAGAGTGAAGCAGTGATGTGGACACGGAGACGTTAGAGTGAAGCAGTGATGTGGACACGGAGACGTTAGAGTGAAGCAGTGATGTGGACACGCAGACGTTAGAGTACAGCAGTGATGTGGACACGGAGACGTTAGAGTGAAGCAGTGATGTGGACACGGAGACGTTAGAGTACAGCAGTGATGTGGACACGGAGACGTTAGAGTGAAGCAGTGATGTGGACACGGAGACGTTAGAGTACAGCAGTGATGTGGACACGGAGACGTTAGAGTGAAGCAGTGATGTGGACACGGAGACGTTAGAGTGAAGCAGTGATGTGGACACAGAGACGTTAGAGTACAGCAGTGATGTGGACACGGAGACGTTAGAGTGAAGCAGTGATGTGGACACGGAGACGTTAGAGTGAAGCAGTGATGTGGACACAGAGACGTTAGAGTACAGCAGTGATGTGGACACGGAGACGTTAGAGTGAAGCAGTGATGTGGACACGGAGACGTTAGAGTACAGCAGTGATGTGGACACGGAGACGTTAGAGTGAAGCAGTGATGTGGACACGGAGACGTTAGAGTGAAGCAGTGATGTGGACACGGAGACGTTAGAGTGAAGCAGTGATGTGGACACGGAGACGTTAGAGTACAGCAGTGATGTGGACACGGAGACGTTAGAGTACAGCAGTGATGTGGACACGGAGACGTTAGAGTGAAGCAGTGATGTGGACACAGAGACGTTAGAGTACAGCAGTGATGTGGACACGGAGACGTTAGAGTACAGCAGTGATGTGGACACGGAGACGTTAGAGTGAAGCAGTGATGTGGACACGGAGACGTTAGAGTACAGCAGTGATGTGGACACGGAGACGTTAGAGTGAAGCAGTGATGTGGACACAGAGACGTTAGAGTACAGCAGTGATGTGGACACAGAGACGTTAGAGTACAGCAGTGATGTGGACACGGATACGTTAGAGTACAGCAGTGATGTGGACACGGAGACGTTAGAGTGAAGCAGTGATGTGGACACGGAGACGTTAGAGTACAGCAGTGATGTGGACACGGAGACGTTAGAGTGAAGCAGTGATGTGGACACGGAGACGTTAGAGTACAGCAGTGATGTGGACACAGAGACGTTAGAGTACAGCAGTGATGTGGACACGGATACGTTAGAGTACAGCAGTGATGTGGACACGGAGACGTTAGAGTGAAGCAGTGATGTGGACACAGAGACGTTAGAGTACAGCAGTGATGTGGACACAGATACGTTAGAGTACAGCAGTGATGTGGACACGGAGACGTTAGAGTACAGCAGTGATGTGGACACGGAGACGTTAGAGTGAAGCAGTGATGTGGACACGGAGACGTTAGAGTACAGCAGTGATGTGGACACGGAGACGTTAGAGTGAAGCAGTGATGTGGACACAGAGACGTTAGAGTGAAGCAGTGATGTGGACACGGAGACGTTAGAGTGAAGCAGTGATGTGGACACGGAGACGTTAGAGTACAGCAGTGATGTGGACACGGAGACGTTAGAGTGAAGCAGTGATGTGGACACGGAGACGTTAGAGTGAAGCAGTGATGTGGACACAGAGACGTTAGAGTACAGCAGTGATGTGGACACAGAGACGTTAGAGTACAGCAGTGATGTGGACACAGATACGTTAGAGTACAGCAGTGATGTGGACACGGAGACGTTAGAGTGAAGCAGTGATGTGGACACAGAGACGTTAGAGTACAGCAGTGATGTGGACACAGATACGTTAGAGTACAGCAGTGATGTGGACACGGAGACGTTAGAGTGAAGCAGTGATGTGGACACAGAGACGTTAGAGTACAGCAGTGATGTGGACACAGATACGTTAGAGTACAGCAGTGATGTGGACACGGAGACGTTAGAGTGAAGCAGTGATGTGGACACGCAGACGTTAGAGTACAGCAGTGATGTGGACACGGAGACGTTAGAGTGAAGCAGTGATGTGGACACGGATACGTTAGAGTACAGCAGTGATGTGGACACGGAGACGTTAGAGTGAAGCAGTGATGTGGACACAGATACGTTAGAGTACAGCAGTGATGTGGACACGGAGACGTTAGAGTGAAGCAGTGATGTGGACACGCAGACGTTAGAGTACAGCAGTGATGTGGACACGGAGACGTTAGAGTACAGCAGTGATGTGGACACGGATACGTTAGAGTACAGCAGTGATGTGGACACGGAGACGTTAGAGTGAAGCAGTGATGTGGACACGGAGACGTTAGAGTGAAGCAGTGATGTGGACACGGAGACGTTAGAGTACAGCAGTGATGTGGACACGGAGACGTTAGAGTACAGCAGTGATGTGGACACGGAGACGTTAGAGTGAAGCAGTGATGTGGACACGGAGACGTTAGAGTGAAGCAGTGATGTGGAAACAGAGACGTTAGAGTACAGCAGTGATGTGGACACGGAGACGTTAGAGTACAGCAGTGATGTGGACACGGAGACGTTAGAGTGAAGCAGTGATGTGGACACGGAGACGTTAGAGTGAAGCAGTGATGTGGACACGGAGACGTTAGAGTGAAGCAGTGATGTGGACACAGAGACGTTAGAGTACAGCAGTGATGTGGACACAGAGACGTTAGAGTACAGCAGTGATGTGGACACGGAGACGTTAGAGTACAGCAGTGATGTGGACACGGAGACGTTAGAGTGAAGCAGTGATGTGGACACGGAGACGTTAGAGTACAGCAGTGATGTGGACACGGAGACGTTAGAGTACAGCAGTGATGTGGACACAGAGACGTTAGAGTACAGCAGTGATGTGGACACAGAGACGTTAGAGTGAAGCAGTGATGTGGACACAGAGACGTTAGAGTACAGCAGTGATGTGGACACGGAGACGTTAGAGTGAAGCAGTGATGTGGACACGGAGACGTTAGAGTACAGCAGTGATGTGGACACGGAGACGTTAGAGTGAAGCAGTGATGTGGACACGGAGACGTTAGAGTACAGCAGTGATGTGGACACAGAGACGTTAGAGTACAGCAGTGATGTGGACACAGAGACGTTAGAGTGAAGCAGTGATGTGGACACGGAGACGTTAGAGTACAGCAGTGATGTGGACACGGAGACGTTACAGATATGAGCTCGGTGATGATTCAGCACTTCTGAAGCACAGTCTCTCTGAAACGCTCAGTGTGTAGAGAATCGTGTGTGTAAAGTCAGCTGAGGTGATTAGGACTGAGATTTGCTGACTCATCATCTGCGTATAAAAACTGAAGGATAGACAGAAAACATGACGAGCTGTGTGAATAGACTCGAGTGCTCTATACACTCCGTATTGGAAGGGGCGGAGCCATCACTCATCCATCATACTTCACATTTTGCTAATAAGCCGACGCCCCAAGCGAGTGTGATGTAACACAGTGAATAAAAGTGAGAAGTGAAATGTAGACCGGGAATTATGGGATTAATAAAGAGACGGAGTATCTGCAGTGTTTCTTTCTCACTCTGTGTGTCTTCCTCCCTTCTTTCTTTCTTTCTTTCCTCACTTTTTCTTTATTGCTTTCTTTCTTGTTTTTCTATTCCCACTTTTCCTCTTCCTTAATTTTTTATTCCCTTATTGGCTTTCAGCCTCACTTCTTTCTTTCCTCTCCCCTCCTTTCCTGTCTTCCTTCCTCCTTTTTCCTTCTTCTTTTCTTCATCTCTTTTCTTGTCCTCCCTCTCTTTCTTCCACCCTTTTTACTTATTTCCTTTTACACAATCCACCCTTTTTCGTCCTTTTCCCCACTCTTTCTTTCTTTCTTTCTTTCCTTCTTCCTTTGATCCTGTCTTTTTTTTACGTGCCCTCCTTTCTTATTTTCCTTTGTTTTTTCAGTCCTCTTCTTCCTCCTTTCCTCTCTTCCTTTCATTCTTGTCTTTATTTCTTCCTGTCTTTTCTCTCCTTCTCCTTTTCCTTCCGTCCTTCTTGACTTCTTTCTGTTCCTCCGTACTTTTCCACCGTACCTGTTTTTCATTCCTTTTTTTTTTTTTACACCTCTCCCTCTTCCTTTTCCCTTCCTTGTTCTCTTCTTTTTTCTTTCTTTCTTTCTTTCTTTCTTTCAGAATATAGCCGTTCTTTTTAATAAGCGTGATCACATACCCTCTGCCCGTGTTAAAGGTGTTTATGGCCGAAGCTGAAAACGTCTCCTCCTGCTCCCGTTATCGGGTTTTCCTCGTCTTTGCTCCGTGGTGGGATTAGTTGTGTTTGGTGTAATTAAGACACGAGTCTCGTTTACACATCAGCGTATTACGGCTCGTGGGATTGTTTCCATCGATGTGTCATGTGCAAACACGACTTGACAGTCGAGCTAATAACTTTTCCGAACCTCTGTTTACTCGGCTCTAGGTCACCGTGTTTCGGTTTTAAAGACTCAATCAGCACTACTTGAAATCGTCGTCAGTGTCCGTGTGTCAGGATTAGTGCCGCGTTTACACAACAGATCTGCTCATATGTGGAATTACTGGTGGCATTATTGATTGTTGCCATGGTAACTTAATGGAAAAACAAAAAAAAAACCAAACAGATTTATGTATTAAACCCCGGTTCACGTCTCTCCAGACAAACCCACTTGTCGAGCTTTGCGTGGTTGATAACGAGAGTAGCACTCAGTTTTAGGGAGGAGTTACGCAGACGCAATCTTTCCCCCCGTTCAAAAAATAATGGCACCATCCCCGCTACGTTAGTAGCCCAGCTAGATAACTTACGAGTCGATTAAGCTGAAATGCTACTCTCCAAATGCCGTAATTTCTAATGATGACTGGGTTATTTTATTGACTGGGAATCGAGTTGAATTATTAAAAGAAACATGGTGTCATCAACTAATCAGGTTTCAGTAGGTTTTTCACAGTGTTTTATATGAAATAAACAGAGCAAAACATGGCCATCAGCCAATCATCTTTAATACCATCAATAATACCAGAGTTATAAAGCGTACTTCTTCCTGTGAAATAGATTTTAAGGAAATGTATTAACATTAGATAATCAGGCCGGTTTATACGCTACGTATCCTCCAAGCCCTCCGTTGTTTGATCTCACACTCACTCCTGACTTGTTTTATTTACAGTTGGACCACTGACTATCATTTCCATGAATAATCCACAGTTACTGCTATTAATATTACATGCCATTTTGTTTACTCTTTCTAGTGCCTGGTGTAATAAAACCAGAGAAAAGGATGAGAGCAAAGTTGTGAGTCGTTTTTTTTTTTTTTTTTCTTTCTTCCCCCACTACTGTGCACCCACATTTATTTGAATAGGAATGAAACAGAACTAGGAACAGAAATTATACAGGCATTTTCATTCCTCCCTTCATTCATTCTTTCCTTCTGCCATGTAACGGAGGTTGGGACGGATGCAAGCGCAGATAAGAGCTTTGTTATAGGCTAGATTGGTAGACAAATCCAAAATGTGAGACATAGGCGTGGTCAGACAGGCAAATGGTCAAGGCGATGGGCAAATGGGCATGAACGAGGCGAGGCGAGGCGAAACACAAAACGAGAAACTAGAAGCGAGATCAAAAACCATGAAGAAAGGCTTGGCACTGCGATAACACTCAATACTTCGCACCGCATACAGACACACCAGGGGTTTAAATAACAAACATGATTAAGTGTGAACACAAAACAGCTGAGACTAATTATGACACATAAGGGAACAACCAATGACGATACAGGGGCGGGGACAGGACAGAAATCATAACAAACGCACATGTTAAAAGTAAACAAATGTCAATGTCACTGAACCCCGGAAGCACGCTGCGTGCAACAGTGCTAGTGTGAGGGGAAATCGTAGCGCCTTCCTTCCTTCCTTCCTTCCTTCCTTCCATAATTCTTCTTCTTTTTTCCTTGGTGTATCTTCTTTGTATTTTCCATCTCCCACATTCTTTCCTCTTTCCCTTCTCCATTCCATCCATCAAGTCCTTCTTCCTCTGTTTCTTTGATTGTTCCTATAAAATATTAAGAATTAAGGATCTTCAGTTGTCCCTTAAAGGTTCTATGTAGAACCTGACACGTGTTTTCCTATCAGAACCACCCCACACTTAAAAAAAAAAAAAAAAAAAGAATTCTTAATTAGCCACTGAACCTTTAAAGTACCCTTGAAGTGTTTTTTTTTTATGTCCCTTGGGGAACTCCTTAAAGTTTAGATGTAAAATCCTACAACAGGAAATTGAAATTGTTCAATGTAGTACCTACCTACAACACACACTTCCTTCCTTCAATTCTTTCTTTCTTCCTAAAGAACTAATAGAACCCTGCTGAGTGTACTGTATGTATTAAGTGGTTAAGTGTGTGACACAAACTCCATATCGTTGCTCATTATTTCCTATCTCTCTTTAGGGGATCATTGGACAGTGACAGGTTCTTAGCGTCCTAACAAGGTCCTGCTTGGAATACGTTCTGACAGGGAAACACTTGTAAGGATAGAAAACGTATAATCTATCTTTTCTATCCTTGTCTATGTCCTACATATCTTTCTGGGTTTCTCTTCTCATCTTCCTTCTTTTCGTTCCTCTCCTTTGCTTCCTTCCTTCATCTTTTCTTCCTTCCTTGTTTCATTCCATAATTTCCTTTTCTTTCTTATCTATTGCATGGAGGTCAAGCTCACGTCGTGGGGAATTGAGAATGGGTCACTGTCAGGGATTCTGTAGAGGACGCAGATGCAAGTGCAGATTTCAATTTGAAAAGGAAATGAACGGTACAGACAGAGCGGATTTCGACCCCAAAATACGAACCATGGTTTCAAGGCAAAAAAAAAAAAAAAGACACACACGGAATAGGAAGCACAACGTGACAACAAACGACAACGAAAAAGACAACAGTTAAACGATAAGTGAGGTGCAAGATGTGACTTATATTAGTATTGCCCATTAACCAAACTGTGACACTGGTGGTGCAAAGAGTCATATGACGTGATCCAGTGAGGTGCAGTGGCTGATGGGAAACATAGTCAAGCACCGATTTTGGCATAAACATGGCAGATGTGTAAATTTATAACAATATGCATGAATTGAAACGTATATAAAAAGTACAAGTGGGTGGGGTTAAGGTTTGGGGTGGGGTTAGCGCTTAGTACTATGCTTATTACCTTAACTGTATGAAACGGAACAAAATTCAAACACACCATCCTCACTAATGACAAATAATACGCATTAGTCTGAAGACTTGAATTTATTTAGATTTATTGTTGTTTAGATTTATTATTTAGCGGCATCGTAATTAATTTGCATAAAAATTGAAATAAACTGTCAATCGTCAGTCATGAGCTGTGTAAGTCCACGTGCTGTGAGCTCTTTTTTTAAGCTGTGCACTAGTTTTCCTGTCCCACAGCCTTCACAGAAAGCTTATTGCAGCTGCTCTGTTAAACACACACACTTTATTTTATGGCTGTGCAGATAAAGAGGCCAGTATCCACAACGCCTGTCCTCCTACACGACCATGTGATCATGGACGTCAAAGCCATGGTGTATGGGCATAAAACTCTGATCTGGAAACAGACGTTGGGTTTAGTGGTTGTTTATGAGGCTGGATTTGTTACATTTCCCCCAACGTGCTCATCTCCGCGATGATGTTTGCTTTGCTTTATTTCCCGTATGATGTTTGCTTTATGTAGAGCAGCGTGATATTGAGGGAGCAATAATGGAGTTTTTATAATATATTACCAACATGTAATAACCATATTCATAATATTTGACTTGGTGAATGAGCCACACTCCTATATGCAATTTTAACCCTCATTAATCATGCATTAGACTGGAGTTTATTTCATATTCATGATGCTTGCAGAAAACACAGAGCAAAATAGAGACTCATGATTATTTTATATACTGGGAGAAGAAAATGGTCAGAGTCTGGCTTTAACAGCATCTAGATCAGTGATTTGCAAACTTTGTTTAAACTATAGTAACCCCTTACTGCGCTAGAACACAAACTTCCAACACACTATATATTCCTACATATTCATCTCTACTCATCCCTGCATATTCGTCCCTACATATCCATCTCTACTCATCCTTACATATTCATCTCTACTCATCCCTACATATCCATCTCCACTCATCCCTACATATTCATCCCTACATATCCATCTCTACTCATCCTTACATATTCATCTCTACTCATCCCTACATATCCATCTCTACTCATCCCTACATATCCATCTCCACTCATCCCTACATATTCATCCCTACATATCCATCTCCACTCATCCCTACATATTCATCCCTACATATCCATCTCCACTCATCCCTACATATTCATCCCTACATATCCATCTCCACTCATCCCTACATATTCATCCCTACATATCCATCTCCACTCATCCCTACATATTCATCCCTACATATCCATCTCTACTCATCCTTACATATTCATCTCTACTCATCCCTACATATCCATCTCTACTCATCCCTACATATCCATCTCCACTCATCCCTACATATTCATCCCTACATATCCATCTCCACTCATCCCTACATATTCATCCCTACATATCCATCTCCACTCATCCCTACATATTCATCCCTACATATCCATCTCCACTCATCCCTACATATTCATCCCTACATATCCATCTCTACTCATCCCTACATATTCATCCCTACATATCCATCTCCACTCATCCCTACATATTCATCCCTACATATCCATCTCTACTCATCCTTACATATTCATCTCTACTCATCCCTACATATCCATCTCTACTCATCCCTACATATCCATCTCCACTCATCCCTACATATTCATCCCTACATATCCATCTCCACTCATCCCTACATATTCATCCCTACATATCCATCTCCACTCATCCCTACATATTCATCCCTACATATCCATCTCCACTCATCCCTACATATTCATCCCTACATATCCATCTCCACTCATCCCTACATATTCATCCCTACATATCCATCTCCACTCATCCCTACATATTCATCCCTACATATCCATCTCTACTCATCCCTACATATTCATCCCTACATATCCATCTCTACTCATCCCTACATATTCATCTCTACATATCCATCTCTACTCATCCTTACATATTCATCTCTACTCATCCCTGCATATTCATCCCTACATATCCATCTCTACTCATCCCTACATATTCATCCCTACATATCCATCTCTACTCATCCCTACATATCCATCTCCACTCATCCCTACATATTCATCCCTACATATTCATCTCTACATATCCATCTCTACTCATCCTTACATATTCATCTCTACTCATCCCTGCATATTCATCCCTACATATCCATCTCTACTCATCCCTACATATTCATCCCTACATATCCATCTCTACTCATCCCTACATATCCATCTCCACTCATCCCTACATATTCATCCCTACATATCCATCTCTACTCATCCCTACATATCCATCTCTACTCATCCCTACATATCCATCTCCACTCATCCCTACATATTCATCCCTACATATTCATCTCTACTCATCCCTGCATATTCATCCCTACATATCCATCTCTACTCATCCTTACATATTCATCTCTACATATCCATCTCTACTCATCCCTGCATATTCATCTCTACATATCCATCTCTACTCATCCCTACATATTCATCCCTACATATCCATCTCTACTCATCCTTACATATTCATCCCTACATATCCATCTCTACTCATCCCTACATATCCATCTCTACTCATCCCTACATATCCATCTCTACTCATCCCTGCATATTCATCTCTACATATCCATCTCTACTCATCCCTACATATTCATCCCTACATATCCATCTCCACTCATCCCTACATATTCATCCCTACATATCCATCTCTACTCATCCCTACATATCCATCTCCACTCATCCCTACATATTCATCCCTACATATTCATCTCTACTCATCCCTACATATTCATCCCTACATATCCATATCTACTCATCCTTACATATTCATCCCTACATATCCATCTCTACTCATCCCTGCATATTCATCTCTGCATATCCATCTCTACTCATCCCTACATATTCATCCCTACATATCCATCTCTACTCATCCTTACATATTCATCCCTACATATCCATCTCTACTCATCCCTGCATATTCATCTCTACATATCCATCTCTACTCATCCCTACATATTCATCCCTACATATCCACCTCTACTCATCCCTACATATTCATCTCTACATATCCATCTCTACTCATCCTTACATATTCATCTCTATTCATCCCTACATATTAATCTCTACATATGCACCTCTACTCATCCCTACATATTAATCTCCCACTCATCCCTATACATTCATCCCTACTCATCCCTACATATTCATTTCTACTCATCCCTACATATTCATCTCTACTCATCCTTACATATTCATCTCTACTCATCCCTACATATTCATCTCTACTCATCCCTAGATATCTATCTATACTCATCCCTACATATTCATCTCTACTCATCCCTACATATTCATCCCTACATATCCACCTCTACTCATCTTTACATGTTCATCTCTACTCATCCCTACATATTTATCTCTACTCATCCCTACATATTCATCTCTACTCATCCCTACATATTCATCCCTACATATCCACCTCTACTCATCTTTACATGTTCATCTCTACTCATCCCTACATATTCATCCCTATTCATCCCTACATATTCATCTCTACTCATCCCTACACATTCATCTCTACTCATCCCTAGATATCCATCTATACTCATCCCTACATATTCATCTCTACTCATCCCTACATATTCATCTCTACTCATCCTTACATATTCATCTCTACTCATCCCTACATATTCATTTCTACTCATCCCTACATATTCATCCCTACTCATCCCTACATATTCATCTCTACTCATCCCTACATATTCATTTCTACTCATCCCTACATATTCATCCCTACTCATCCCTACATATTCATCTCTACTCATCCCTACACATCCATCCCTACATATCCATCTATACTCATCCCTACATATTCATCTCTACTCATCCCTACACATGCATCCCTACTCATCCCTACATATTCATCCCTACTCATCCCTACATATTCATCTCTACTCATCTCTACACATTCATCCCTACATATCCATCTCTACTCATCCCTACATATTCATCTCTACTCATCCCTACATATTCATCTCTACTCATCCCTACATATTCATCTCTACTCATCCTTACACATTCATCCCTACACATTCATCCCTACGCATCCCTACATATTCATCCCAACATGTTCATCACTACATATTCATCCCTACTCATCCCTACATATCCATCTTTACTCATCCCTACACATTCATCTACAAATTTATGCTGTTTTTCAGTTTTGGTTTTCTTTTAACTGGCCTTGTGACATCACGTTTAGAAGACACATTTTTGTCTGTTTGCTTGTTTCATTCTTTCTTTCATTCATTTGCTATATTGTCTCTGCTCTTTCTTTCTTTCTTTCTTTCTTTCTTTCCTCTGTGTCTGATTCTAGTTCATTATAACTTCTTTGGTCACTTTATCTTTCCATATGTGCCATTTATATATATATATATATATATATATATATATATATATATATATATATATATATATATATATATAACAGTTTTAAGGTAGAAAATATCATAAATAAGAGAGTTTGTGGGTCATGACTGATTCTGTGTGCGAGAATCACACAGGTGAGACTGATTACGGGATATAAATAGAGAACCTGTGCTTCTCAATCAGGACAGGAAGCTGTAACACAGTGCACTGGATAATAAACTGGGTAAGGTGGAGGACAAATATAGCTACAGCTAAAAGCAGGTAGAGCTTGGAGCTTTAAAGCAGCACTTTAACACAACAAGCCTCATTTCAGTCCAAAAATTCATACACTGCTAGAAGTCCTTAACCCAGTAAGCCATGTGTCTGGACCCAGCACATTTTTACACTTTGTTGCTAGGTATAATATGTGAAATGGTGTTTTAGATGTTGAGGACATATTTGAATTCATCAGTGTTGTCCTGCAATTATGGTCCTGACTGACAGATGATTAAATACACTTTGGTACAAAGAAACACTCTGCATCAGATCACCCTTCCTTATTTAAAAAGGTTAGATCCCTTAACATGGGAAAGGTTCTATGTAGAACCCTACAGCACAGCATTTCACCCAGAAAGATTTCCAAATACAACCCCTGTTTGTTTGTTTCTTGATTTCTTTCTTTTTTTTCTTTCTCATCATTTGTATTTCTTTTTCACTGTTTTCTTTTTCTTTCCTTCACTAATTCACTTTCCTTCCTTCCTTCCTTGTTGAACAACACTTTGTTCTTTTACATAGAACCTTTAATGGTTCTCTCAGAGAACCAAAGAAATCAAACTCCAAACAAAATGGCTGAATTTGTGAAGTTCATTAGTCTGTAAAATGCCAATACATCATATTAGGGTTGCCAGATGTGCAACTTGGAATTGAACCCTCATGGGTGTTTTGCATAAATTACATTCATTATATTGATGATTTGTAAACCAAAAAAAAATTGTTCTTTATCATTTTTTCGCATCCATTTTTCACCTCAGAAATATAGCTAGACTGCGCCCAATGCTAAACTTCTCTGTGGCTGAAAAGCTGATTAACTCATTTGTTGTCACTCGGCTGGATTACTGTAACGCCGTTTTAGCCGGAGTTTCTAAATCCACAATAAACAAATTGCAATATGTTCAAAACTCTGCCGTCAGGATCCTGACTGGGACCAGGAAATGCCAACATATTACTCCTGTTTTGGAGTCCTTGCACCGGCTCCCGGTCAGGTTCCGTGTCGATTTTAAGATCATGAGGTTGACATACAAGGCACTACATGGCTTGGCTCCGCATTACTTATCTGGGTTATTAATCCCTTACACCCCAAATCACAGACTGCGCTCCTCACAGTGTAATCTATTAACTGTTCCACAAACACACCTAAAATCTACAGGTGACGGGGCTTCTTCTGTCTACGCTCCTTCCCTTTGGAACTGTCTTCCTCCTGAACTCAGGGAAGCTCAGACCTTTGACATTTTGAAAGCTCTACTTAAGACACACTTTTTAAAATTTGTATTTGACTGCTGATGTCTACTTTTATTATTATTTTATAATTTTCATAAATAACGTTGTTGTTGTTCTTATTAGCTTTTATATGTTTTATTTTTCTGTGTACTGCTTATTTTGTGTACAGCGCTTTGAGAAGCTGCTTTTAAAGGTGCTTTATAAAATAAAGTTTATTATTATTATTATTATTATTATTATTATTATTATTATTGCTGACTACTGGGGTGATTTTGTAATGCAGACCTGGCAACCCTGCATTCAGCTCTTTTATATAATGCAAAAAGTATTAGTAAATTTTTTTTAATTGTATTATTTTTGTATTTTAACACTGAAGCGTAGAGTTCTGTGCTGAACCAGTGTGACGAGTGTGCTTTCTGTATAAACACGTTAGCGCTGCAGCTCACACTGATTCATTATCACGCATTAGACCAACTCCACTGAGTGAAAAACACAAGACAAGGAGCATCTGTGCATTCTTCACACCTGAGAATGACTCAGATTCACAAAAGACCCTTTTTATTTTTTTGTCAGATGTCTTGTGAAAGTCATGCCTTCTGCACACACACACACACACACACACACACACACACACACACACACACACACACTGATGGTTCAGTAAGGGTAAATAAGAGTCAGGAATATAATATTTCTGCATAAATACTGATTTGTATTTGTCAAGATAAACTTTTCACTTTACTACATTTTACGTCCTGAAAAAAAAAAAAGACTTTGTGCCCCAAGAACATGGAGGAAACAGATTGTGGGTGTGTTCATGACAACGCTATTTCCTAACATTTTGATAACTATGGGTCCAGGCACAAAGTGTCATAACCTTATTGTTTTTGCTCAGATTAAAAAAAAAAAAATCTCCATAAAAATAAATTGTGCAGATCTAACTGTAAAAATGCGAAACTTGCTTTTCACACGTTAGCATTGAGTTATTGTCAGAAAATTGTCGCTATGCAGCATGCCTATTAATTTCTGGACTAAGATTTTAGTTTTTTTAATGAAGGTCAATTAAGGTCAGTGGTGATGCCATTCCAGCAGCAGCATAACTATGATGTAATACATAATAATAATAATAATAATAATAATAATAACAATAATAACAATAATAATAATAATAATAATAATAAAATTATTATTATTAATAATAATAAAAAATATTATTATTATTATTATTATTATTATTATTAATAACAATAATAACAATAATAATAATAAATTAATAATGATGATGATGATAATAATAATAATAATAATAATAATAATAATAATGATAATAATTATCATCATTAATGCTTATTCAAAAAAGATGATTTTTTTCTAAGAACATAAGTGCTGAGTGCTGATTCATTTCTTTCTTTTTTTCTGTCACTAATATCTTTTTCAGTTTTTTTTTTTTACATTTACTTATTGTATCTTTATCTATATTTCTGCCTTTCTCTCCGTCCCATTGTCTCCCTCTATCTCTTTCTTTCCTTGCTCTCATCTTTTCATCATTTTTCCCAATCTGTAAGCCCTGTGTGATTCCTTCAGGAAATGTAAATCGAGAAGGGAAATAAAACATGGTATCAGGTCAATGTGTGACTGTATTTATGTGCCGTTTCTCCCACCTTGGTGTGTGTGTGTGTGTGTGTGTGGTGAGAGAGTAGCCACAATCCTCGGTTTCCGTGGTGACTCTGTGTAATTTGGTCATGTGTGCGGCACTAAGTTGTGGTGGAGCAGATTGCAGCGAGGGGCCGATGCTGCTCTCTCACTCATCGCTGATTAATTACTCGGAATGTTTCCACCGCCCTGACGACGGCCTGCGTCTGTTACCCACAATCCCCTGCTCTCTCCACTGTTAGATACCGACTAGCCTTGATGTAGAGGTGATAATATCACCTGGATGTTTCAGAAGCAGTGGTGAAGCGGGCCATGTTTGAGACGCAGTGGTAAAGTGGGCCGTTTTTTCAAAAGCAGTGGTGAAGGGGCTGTGTTTGAGACGCAGTGGTGAGGGGGCTGAGTTTGAGACACTGTGGTGAAGCGGGCTGTGCTTCAAATGCAGTGGTGAAGGGGCTGTGTTTGAGACGCAGTGGTGAGGGGGCTGTGTTGGAGACGCAGTGGTGAGGGGGCTGTGTTTGAGACGCAGTGGTGAGGGGGCTGTGTTTGAGACGCAGTGGTGAAGGGGCTGAGTTTGAGACGCAGTGGTGAGGGGGCTGAGTTTGAGACGCAGTGGTGAGGGGGCTGAGTTTGAGACGCAGTGGTGAGGGGGCTGTGTTTGAGACGCAGTGGTGAAGGGGCTGTGTTTGAGACGCAGTGGTGAGGGGGCTGTGTTTGAGACGCAGTGGTGAGGGGGCTGTGATTGTGACGCAGTGGTGAAGGGGCTGTGTTTGAGACGCAGTGGTGAAGGGGCTGTGTTTGAGACGCAGTGGTGAAGGGGCTGTGTTTGAGACGCAGTGGTGAAGGGGCTGTGTTTGAGACGCAGTGGTGAGGGGGCTGTGTTTGAGACACTGTGGTGAAGCGGGCTGTGCTTCAAATGCAGTGGTGAAGGGGCTGTGTTTGAGACGCAGTGGTGAGGGGGCTGTGTTGGAGACGCAGTGGTGAAGGGGCTGTGTTTGAGACGCAGTGGTGAAGGGGCTGTGTTTGAGACGCAGTGGTGAAGGGGCTGTGTTTGAGACGCAGTGGTGAAGGGGCTGTGTTTGAGACGCAGTGGTGAGGGGGCTGTGTTTGAGACGCAGTGGTGAGGGGGCTGTGTTTGAGACGCAGTGGTGAAGGGGCTGTGTTTGAGACGCAGTGGTGAGAGGGCTGTGTTTGAGACGCAGTGGTGAAGGGGCTGTGTTTGAGACGCAGTGGTGAGAGGGCTGTGTTTGAGACGCAGTGGTGAGAGGGCTGTGTTTGAGACGCAGTGGTGAAGGGGCTGTGTTTGAGACGCAGTGGTGAAGGGGCTGTGTTTGAGACGCAGTGGTGAGGGGGCTGTGTTTGAGACGCAGTGGTGAGGGGGCTGTGTTTGTGACGCAGTGGTGAAGGGGCTGTGTTTGAGACGCAGTGGTGAGGGGGCTGTGTTTGAGACGCAGTGGTGAGGGGGCTGTGTTTGAGACGCAGTGGTGAGGGGGCTGTGTTTGAGACGCAGTGGTGAAGCGGGCTGTGTTGGAGACGCAGTGGTGAAGGGGCTGTGTTTGAGACGCAGTGGTGAGGGGGCTGTGTTTGAGACGCAGTGGTGAGGGGGCTGTGTTTGAGACGCAGTGGTGAGGGGGCTGTGTTTGAGACGCAGTGGTGAGGGGGCTGTGTTTGAGACGCAGTGGTGAGGGGGCTGTGTTTGTGACGCAGTGGTGAAGGGGCTGTGTTTGAGACGCAGTGGTGAGGGGGCTGTGTTTGAGACGCAGTGGTGAGGGGGCTGTGTTTGAGACGCAGTGGTGAGGGGGCTGTGTTTGAGACGCAGTGGTGAAGCGGGCTGTGTTGGAGACGCAGTGGTGAAGGGGCTGTGTTTGAGACGCAGTGGTGAGGGGGCTGTGTTTGTGACGCAGTGGTGAAGGGGCTGTGTTTGAGGTGCTTTTTGGTTGTTCCGAAAACATTCTTACACAAAATCTGTAAACATATTTTCTATTGTGATAAAACTCTATTTTTTTCTACTTTAAGAGTCTTCAGAAAAACTTCCTTCTTCATGTAACATCATGCAAATCATCATAATTATTCACTGAATATGCAACTTTTTAGCTACTTTCCCCCGAAACAAGTTGGCAATACTCCTTACGTTGCAGACACTGCGGTGTGTGTTGCTCTTGAGGCTCACAGTTCAGGAGTGTTCTGACGATTTAGCTTGCAGAAATCGGAGTTAATATCCGTCTCTCCGTCCCCCACTGCGGAACCCCCCCCCCCCCCCTCGTTCTTAATCTAAAAATGGACTGAAATAGAATCCCTTCAGAACACACCTAATACACGTGCTAATTTGAATAAGTCTGATCTGTCCTCGGCAGACGAGCACGTGCCCTGCTGATGAACCGCATTTTTCTCAGCTTTCTATTTTTAGCTCCAGCCACACACAAAGGCGCTGGAGTGAGTGTGAATCCGAGAGCGCTGCTCTGTGCAGAATAGCAATGCCGCTGTCGTCGGCGTGTTCACAGAAACGACACACTGTAGATTCTCATTAACGTCCTGCCAGTCATCTCAGCCTGGTGAAAACCCACAGGGCCTTTCTGTGCAAAATTAGCATAATAACCAAGAGGTTTGTATTTTTGTATTTTTGTATTTTTGTATTACGTGATGGTAAAAAATGCGAAGGGTTGAAATCCTTGCTGGGCCATGCCACTGTGTGTGTGTGTGTGTGTGTGTGTGTGTTTATGGACGTCAGTGCTAACAAAATGCATGCATGCTGCTTTTGAGATGCATATGTGTGCTGGAAATAAAAGGACATCTCTTCGGTGAATAGCGAGTGCACCTGAGTGCAGGTGTCATCCTCCAAACGCTATTCACTGACGACGAGAGCCAAAAAAGCCTTTGATGCCGTCTGTCATGTGTAGCGTGAACGCTACAGTGCGAGACGACGCCGTTTCTCTCTCTCTCATTCATTCATTCATCCGCCCTTTTAGTCGATCGTTCTGTTTCTCTTTGTGCACTGTTACACTGCCTTCACGCGTACCCCGTGTACCTTCGCATTCTTTTCACCTGAGGTAATTGTAGCTCGCTGACACGTCAGGATTTAATGCCGAAAATGCTGCACTCGGGTGCGGCGTTAAAGATACGATCGGCGCTGTCTGGCCGTTCGTGAACTCGAGCCACACTTTGTTCGGAAAGCATGTTAAATGGCATCTAAAGTGAGTCTGGTAATGATGTCGATTATAATAATGTTCATTTCTCACACTTTCACAACAATCTCAAGGCTTTTTCAATCTATAAATATCTTCCGTAATCCAGAAGGCTAATCCAGAAGGCTAATCCAGAATGCTAATCCAGAATGCTAATCCAGAATGCTGTACCTCACGTTCTTACCAGGAAAAAAAGAAAAGTCCGATCACCTTGTTCCAATTTTATCCAGTTTACACTGGCCGTCTATTAAGTTCTGTATTCGTATTAGCGTACAGAATTCGAACGTACATCGCGAGCACGTTGATTATATACACTATTTCTAAAGCTAGCATAATGCTGCACACACATTCTTCATTTCAAGACCCTGATTTAGTATTTCATGGCTTCATTAAGTTGAGTAACTGATGGAGCAGAGTAAATAAAATAAAATGTACAATAATAGGATGCGCTGGATCAAGTGCTATTCTATGGGCTGAGGAATAATGAGCGTGGAGGCCTTTTAGATAAATTAAACAGCGGTACTTATTCGGACTATTCATGCAGCGATATATTGCTGATATACTCGATTTATTTCACTGCTCTCCGTCGTCTCATTCATATCTCATCCTAAAAGTCATATTTTTAGTTTTCATTGTGTTACATGTTACATTTTATTATATTAGATAGCACAAAAAAGTCAGTATTTTCTATCCTTATATTTTTCAAACTTAAAGGTGAGTGTTTGTGTTTAAAAGCAGTGGTCAAGACTATAAAAAAAAAAACAACCTCTTTTACTCAAGAAAAATCTGGCAACCCTGGAGGCATGAACTTCACTCGGGTGACTTCAGTACTCCGAGTAGGGAGCTCAAAAAATCGCATTAAGCGGATACAGTCCAACCATATGTTTGGGAGAATTAGCAATAATAAGAAAAAGCAATATTTCCATGGGAAGGATGTGGATATGGTTTTGTTTCAGGTTTCTGTTGACATTTTTCCACTCTTGAAATGATCTTCACCCCAAGCTCCCTACCAAAAAACAAACAAACACGACAACAACAACAGAAATAACTGCACAGGCCTTCCTGAGGTAGTTTTAATATAAGGGATGGAGACAGTTTGGGAAAATAAAGAGGCTTGTCAGTGTATACATGACTGTAAATATCTTATAAACGGAAAATAAACACATTGCACCTTTAAATGTGACGACAAGTGGGACAGAAGAAAAGACGAGGGACTTAACACACCAAGTTTGAACAGTCAAAGCTTGTTTTGCATTGCTTTAAGGTAGCTTTGGAATTATATGATTGTTACAGGTCTAGAAACACCTTTAAACATTACGAACCGTACCTTTCGCCTTTAACCGATCACAATTGTTTCGGCACAACGTGGTTTTGTGGTGTCTGTCATTTTATATATATATATTATACACGTCATTATGGATTAAAACTAAGCACCATTTGAAGAAGAAAAAAATGCTTGCAGTAACAAATGTTTGTCAGAGGGGTCACCAAATCCCATAACCCCTAAACGTTACATACCGCTGCTTTAATGTACCTGCAAATATGAAAAATCGAATTAATTCTTTGGACCCTTCCAAAGTAAAGAGCATAATGCATTTCCTTTCTCTTTCTCAACATTTAGCCCAAGCTCTGTTTTAATGCTGAAAATTCGTTTAAAAAAAAAAAATCAGGTCTAGCGAGGTCCTATCGCAATGCATTTTCCCTCCATGCATCCATTTTCTGCACTGTCGGCTCGCATCAAGCTCAACGAGCAAAATAAGTCCCAGAAAAATCTCCTTCCAGGTCACAGAGTTCAATTCTCTCGAGCTATTTTTACTCGCGGCTATCGAGGCAAGGCTCAGGCTTCAGGCCGAGGCAGGAAAATCGCTGCTTAGCGATAAGTTAGGGCCTGTAGCAGTGCATGCTGGGAAGACTATGACATGTTGACATGATGGTATGAGTAATGACAGAGACTGAAAATAAAATGCGATGGGTGCTTTTGTGCTAACTCGCGGATAAAAGTGTCATCGGTAAAAAAAAAAAATAAAGAGGCTATAATTTAAGTTATAGTTTTTCACTGACCTGACAGACCGTTCCTCCTTATTTATTTATTTATTTATTTATTTATTTATTTACTTTGATTGATTTACTTTAACGCTTATTTCTTGAAAGGAAGCACAGCTGAAGGTATAAGATAAGAGGAGAAGAGGAGAAGAAAGGAAACGCGTGATGATATACCAGTGTGTTTTTGTTTTCAGGACACCTGCTCACAATTACAGCTCTCAGTCCATTAGCATAATTATTAGCTGTTGTATATTTGGGGTTTTTTTGCACAATATTGAGTTGTCTCATTTCCAGGTTTTAATTCCGCTGTCACTGTTTGGTTTTTTTTTTTTTGCACATTTACTCGTTTTCTCACATTTAATTGTTTTCTCAGTTTAGTTGTGTGTTGTGTTGTGTGGATATTCAAAGGTTAAATATTTGACTGAATATTTGACATTAAGGAAAGATTACTGATAGGAAATAACAGCATGTAGTTTTTAATTCTTCAACAGGTTTAATTATAGCGTTTACTCTGCTGCTGTATTAAAACCCCACGCTAATAAATCAGTACTGCCCACGTTCTGTATTCCTGTCCGAAATGTCGCGTCGGTGACACCGAAATGTCACGTCGGTAAGGCGGAAATGTCACGTCGGTGACGCCGAAATGTCACGTCGGTAAGGCGGAAATGTCACGTCGGTGACGCCGAAATGTCACGTCGGTAAGACGGAAATGTCACGTCGGTAAGGCGGAAATGTCACGTCGGTGACGCCAAAATGTCACGTCGGTAAGGCAGAAATGTCACGTCGGTGACGCTGAAATGTCACTTCGGTAAGGCGGAAATGTCACTTCGGTAAGGCGGAAATGTCACGTCGGTAAGGCGGAAATGTCACGGCGGTAAGGCGGAAATGTCACGTTGGTGACGCCAAAATGTCACGTCGGTAAGGCGGAAATGTCACGTCGGTGACGCCGAAATGTCACTTCGGTAAGGCGGAAATGTTACGTCGGTAAGGCGGAAATGTCACGTCGGTGACGCCGAAATGTCACGTCGGTGACGCCGAAATGTCACGTCTGTAAGGTGGAAATGTCACGTCGGTGACACCAAAATGTCACGTCGGTAAGGCGGAAATGTCACGTCGGTGACGCCGAAATGTCACGTCGGTAAGGTGGAAATGTCACGTCGGTGACGCCAAAATGTCACGTCGGTAAGGCGGAAGTGTCATGTCGGTGACGCCAAAATGTCACGTCGGTAAGGCGGAAGTGTCATGTCGGTGACGCCGAAATGTCACGTCGGTAAGGCGGAAGTGTCATGTCGGTGACGCCGAAATGTCACGTCGGTAAGACTGAAATGTCACGTCTGTAAGGCGGAAATGTCACGTCGGTGACGCCAAAATGTCACATCTGTAAGGCGGAAATGTCACGTCGGTGACACCGAAATGTCACATTGGTAAGGCTGAAATGTCACATCTGTAAGGCGGAAATGTCACATCGGTGACGCCAAAATGTCACGTCGGTAAGGTGGAAATGTCACGTCGGTGACGCTGAAATGTTGAATACAGACAAAATATGGTACAAACACACATAAGCAGTGGATTTGGGAAAGATAATCTCAACATGTGTGTCAGCTGTGTGTGTGTGTGTGTGTGTGTGTGTGTGTGTGTGTGTGTGTTTTATGCAGGATTCAGCATAATGATATTCATTGAGTTGGTAATGAGGTGAGTGCGCTGCAGTTGGTCTAGGCCTGAGCAAAAGGGAAGGTGTGTGTGTGTGTGTGTGTGTGTGTGTGTGTGTGTGCTGAAGAACAGAATCACACCTCTGAGAGCTGTATGCACTTTGTCACTTTGAGTGAGAGAACAGATATCATCTCTGTGTCACGACTGGACCATGAAAGTGCAGGGCAAGATTGACAGCTTTTTACTTCCCTCCTGTCTGTCTCACTCTCTCTCACTTTCTCCTCCTGTCTGTCTCACTCTCTCTCACTTTCTCCTCCTGTCTGTCTCACTCTCTCTCACTTTCTCCTCCTGTCTGTCTCACTCTCTCTCACTTTCTCCTCCTGTCTGTCTCACTCTCTCTCACTTTCTCCTCCTGTCTGTCTCACTCTCTCTCACTTTCTCCTCCTGTCTGTCTCACTCTCTCTCACTTTCTCCTCCTGTCTGTCTCACTCTCTCTCACTTTCTCCTCCTGTCTGTCTCACTCTCTCTCACTTTCTCTTCCTGTCTGTCTCACTCTCTCTCACTTTCTCCTCCTGTCTGTCTCACTCTCTCTCACTTTCTCCTCCTGTCTGTCTCACTCTCTCTCACTTTCTCCTCCTGTCTGTCTCACTCTCTCTCACTTTCTCTTCCTGTCTGTCTCACTCTCTCTCACTTTCTCCTCCTGTCTGTCTCACTCTCTCTCACTTTCTCCTCCTGTCTGTCTCACTCTCTCTCACTTTCTCTTCCTGTCTGTCTCACTCTCTCTCACTTTTTCTTCCTGTCTGTCTCACTCTCTCTTCCTATCTGTCTCACTCTCTCTCACTTTCTCCTCCTGTCTGTCTCACTCTCTCTCACTTTCTCCTCCTGTCTGTCTCACTCTCTCTCACTTTCTCTTCCTGTCTGTCTCACTCTCTCTCACTTTCTCTTCCTGTCTGTCTCACTCTCTCTCACTTTCTCTTCCTGTCTGTCTCACTCTCTCTTCCTATCTGTCTCACTCTCTCTCACTTTCTCTTCCTGTCTGTCTCACTCTCTCTCACGTTCTCTTCCTGTCTGTCTCACTCTCTCTCACGTTCTCTTCCTGTCTGTCTCACTCTCTCTCACTTTCTCTTCCTGTCTGTCTCACTCTCTCTCACGTTCTCTTCCTGTCTGTCTCACTCTCTCTCACTTTCTGTTCCTGTCTGTCTCACTCTCTCTCACTTTCTCTTCCTGTCTGTCTCACTCTCTCTCACTTTCTCTTCCTGTCTGTCTCACTCTCTCTCACTTTCTCTTTGTTTCTGTCTCACTCTCTCTCACTTTCTCTTCCTGTCTGTCTCACTCTCTATCACTCTCTCTTCCTGTCTGTCTCACTCTCTCTCACTCTCTCTTCCTGTCTGTCTCACTCTCTCTCACTTTCTCTTCCTGTCTGTCTCACTCTCTCTCACGTTCTCTTCCTGCCTGTCTCACTCTCTCTCACTTTCTCTTCCTGTCTGTCTCACTCTCTCTCGCATTCTCTTCCTGTCTGTCTCACTCTCTCTCGCGTTCTCTTCCTATCTGTCTCTCATTCACTTTCTCTTCCCGTCTCTCTCAATTCTGCTCTCATTCTTTTCGTTGATCACTTTCTCTCACGTTCTCTTCCTGTCTGTCTCACTCTGTCTTTCTGTCTGTCTCACTCTCTCTTCCGTTCGCTCTCGATTCCTGTTCCACTCTTTCCTGTCTATCTTCTTGTGTCTCTTTCTGTTATTGTTTCTCTTCTCCTGTCTCACTTTTTTCCTGTCTGTCTTTTCATGTTTATCTTTTTTGCTCTCTCTGTCCCATTCTCCCTTTCTGACTCTCTCTTTTCCCATGTTTTTATATTTCTCTCTCTCTCTCTCTCTCTCTCTCCTGTCTCTCTGTAACTGGAGTAAGAGGAAAGGGCGGTGAGATTAAGACGGGTTTATGACTCAGACGGTTTGATGAGATGATTGGGCCAGCGTGACTCAGAAACACTTTCACAGCTCTACAGCAGCGCATCTTCGCCCAGACACATTATTTATAAAATATTCTTTTAACGAGCCGGTTTGGGGTGAACGCCACGAGGCTACGGATAGAAACACAATCCTAAATCCATCACGATCAGCATGTGCTCTCAAAGCAGCTGCTAGGGTTTTGGTCTATCACAACAAAAGTTAATACACAGTCCTGAGTTTTAAACCACGCTATACTCCGTGTTCATTTCTTACTTCTGAAAATAACGTATCGTACTGATACAGTAAGGGGGAAATAAATATTCTGACATACTTACAGGTGTGGCCGATAAAAATGCGCGAGAACTTACAGATGTACAATATCCCGCAGTACGCTTCGCGGTACGTCACTCGGTAAGTCCGTTAAGTGGCAGTCGTGTCACGTTCTTTGAGCAAGCAGACTGATTTCTAAAGGTGTCGTGAAGATTTAACAGTTAAACGTATGACCTCATCTTGATTGACGATATGTTATTGAGAAGCTCTGACACTTGACCGCTGTTTTATTACAGTGTTAATGTTATAGTTCATTGAACGGTAGCGGAGGCTAGCTGATACGTCACGCCCCTGGCCTCAGGAGACACGCTAGTGACCTACCGTACGCTATAGGCGGTGCACTTTAGGGTTTTCATCAGCGCGTCCACCTCCCGATCCGGTCGACACTGGTTCGAGCCCCGGTCTGAGCGGGCGGACCGGCGGCAGGAGGACGTTTCAGAGAGACTGAGGTCATATACTGAGAATAAAGTCGTAGCATTATGAAAAGTATCATTTTGAGAAAATCACAACGGTATTAACGGTAGAAAAATCTCAAGATATTGTTCACGTTTTATACTCCGACAGAAGAAACATCAGTAATACTCCACTCGTGATTCTGTTCAGCTTTTACGTGTCTTGAAAAAAGAACTCACCGACTGTAATCACCAGCGTTACTACTTATTAAACAGCGTTCGCAACGTTGTTGTCACGAACCTCGAGTCGGCACGGAAACAGGAGCGGGCGCCAGGTGTAGAGCGTCGTATCGGGAAGTTCAAGAAACGTAGTCGTAGGACAGGCAAAGGTCAAGCCATCGAGCGAACAACACAAACGGGGTCGGGCAGAGAGCGTAGTCGAAACCGGAAACAAGGGTCGAGGATCACGAGAAAACAAACAAACTAGAACGGCTTGGTAACGCAGAGAAACGAGTGACTGAGCGTAAACTTCGCGTAGATTCTGGGTGAATGACATCCCTAAGTACTAGCGGTGAGAGTGTGTGTGTGTGTGTGTGATTGGTGCCAGGTGTGTCCGATCAGAACTCCGGGGATGGTGAGCGCACACGTGCATGAGAAGTGAGTGTTGCATCTTGGGAATTTGAGTTCTGATCGGACTGAGCTGTGACAGTTGTGGTTCAATTTTGGTCCGTTTTTCATTCCCCGGGGTTACAGTGTGACACTCCTCCATCGGTTTTCAATGAGATTGATATGTAAGTAGATTGACTAGGCCATGGAAGGTCTTCTTCAGTGATTGTGGGTATCACGCACACATCTTTGCTTTTTTCTGTAGCAGAGGAACGCAGATGAGCGCTTATTATCTTCTGTGTAACTGTTTCTTCCTGCTGCTTTCAGGTCGTCCTGCAACTCTTTTCTAGTGACTGCTGTCTTCTGTCTAACCTTCCGTATCATTAGGCTCAGAGCATGTTGTGAAAGCTTGTGTGCTGTACCTGTCCAGTGAAAATGAGTTATGATTCCATGAACTTCTCTTATTCTCTTTTCTAATCTCCTCATATTGTTACTTAATATGAGTTAATATATCAGTTCCAGCATTATTGAGATGTATTTGACTCGTCACCCGTGAGTCGGGGGTGTGTGCTGCTCGTTAATGTTGTTCATTAAAAGCTCTCAGTCTGAGTGTAAGATGAAGATGGATACACACACACACACACACACACACACGCACACACACACACACACACACTGCACACTGTGCTAACCTTTGAAATGAGCTACATTAATTAGATAAACTAATTATGAGATTAATCTTGTGGGCAAAGGTCAGACTGTTACGTTATGAAGCTATTGGTGGGGGGGGGGGTATATTTTCCTTTATCGCATTTTCATGGCATTACTGTTTCTTAATTTCGTGAGTGACAGAGATGAGGATTGTTTCCTGTGAAAATAGATACATTCCTCACAGTTTGTCCATGTGGGTAATTTCCTTCCATCATTAAACCTATTGGCGGGGGTTGGGGGGGCTTCATCTGTCCAGTTTGAGTAAGTATGTACAGCGCCCACTAATATTGGCACCGTTGGTAAATATGAGCAAAGAAGGCTGTGAAAATTTGTGTTTATTGTTGAACCTTTTGATCTTTTGTTGAAAAAAAATCACAAAAATACTCTCCTGTCATGGATCTCAAACAATTTCAAAGAAAACACAGGTTTATAAAAAAAAAAAAAAATGCGTTAAATATAGATGTGCAACAATTACTGGCAGCCCTATGAATTCATAAGGGAAAAATATATTTGAAGTATATTCCCATTGATATTTTACATTTTTTTTAGTACACCTGGGTGACTAGGAAGAGGAAATTGTTTAAGCATGACTTCCTGTTTCACAGGGGTATAAATATGAGGTAACACACAGGCCAAATTCCCTTAGTCATTCATAACAATGGGTAAGAGCGAGGAATACAGCTGTGATGTGCAGCAAAAGGTTGTTGAGCTTCACACAATGGGGCGTGTCTATAAGAAAATAGCACAAGCATTGAAAATGTCCATTTCCACCATCAGGGCAATAATTAAGAAGTTCCAGTCCACTGGAAATGTTATGAATCCACCTGGAATTGGACGTGTGTCTATATCGTCTCAATGCACTGTGAAGAGGACGGTTCGAGTGGATAAAAATCTCCAAGGATCACAGCTGGAGAACTGCAGATGTTAGTCGTGTCTTGGGGTCAGAAAGTCTCCAAAACTACAATCTGAAGTCACCTACATCACCACAAGCTGTTTGGAAGGGTTTCAAGAAAAAAGCCTCTACTCTCATCCAAAAACAAACTCGAGCATCTTCAGTGTGCCGACACTACTGGAACTTCAAATGGGATCGGGTTCTATGGTCAGATGAAACCAAAATAGAGCTTTTTGGTAATAAACACCAGAGGTGGTTTTGTATCACACAGAGAGGTAGACATATGGAAAAGTCCCTCATGCCCACGGTTAAATATGGAGGTGGATCTTTAATGTTTTGGGCTGTTTTTCTGCCAGAGGACCTGGACATTTTGTTAGGATACATGGCATCATGGACTCCATCAAATATCAACAGATATTAAATGAAAACCTGACTGCCTCTGACAGAAAGATTCAAATGGGCCGTGGTTGGATCTTCCAGCAGGACAATGATCCAAAACATCATCAAAATCAACACAGAAATGGTTTACTGACCACAAAATCAAGATCCTGCCCTGACCATCCCAGTCCCCTGACCTGAACCCCATAGAAAACCTGTGGGGTGAACTGAAGAGGAGAGTCCACCAGCGTGGACCTCGAGATGTGAAGGATCTGGAGAGATTCTGTATGGAGGAACGCTCTCAGATCCCTCGCCATGTATTCTCCAACCTCATCAGGCGTTATAGGAGAAGACTCCGAGCTGTTATCTTGACAAAGGGAGGTAGCGAAAAGTATTGACTAAAAGGGTGCCAATAATTGTTGCACACTTATATTTAACAAACATATATTTTTGAACCTGTGTTGAACCTGTGTTGTGTTTGCAACTTTTTGATATCCATGAGAGCAGACTATTTTTGTGAATTTTAATAAAAGATCAAACGGTTAAACAATAAAGACAATTTTTCACTGCCTTCTTTGCTCAGATTTACCGAGGGTGATGATATTAGTGGAGGGTGCTGTAAATATGTAAAGAGTGGTTATTTGCTTTACTGCAGCCTTCCTGTGACCTCAAACCAATCTCTCCATTCTCCTCTGACCTCTCTCATCAACATGACGTTTCTGTCCACAGAACTTGTGTTGTGTGGGAAAAACCTAGGAGACCATTTCTAGACTTTACACACCATTCCCAAACTTTACACTTTATTCAGAACTTTACACAACATTCCCAAAACTGTACACTTTATTCAGAACTTTACACACCATTCAGAACTGTACAACCTATCAGAACTTTACACACCATTCCCAAACTTTATACTTCATTTAGAAATGTATACACTATTCAGAACTTTAAACACAAATCAAAACTTTACACACCATTCCCAAAACTGTACACTTTATTCAGGACTTTACACACCACTCCCAAAACTGTACACTTTATTCAGAACTTTACACACCACTCCCAAAACTGTACACTTTATTCAGAACTTTACACACCATTCAGAACTGTACACTTTATTCAGAACTTTACACACCATTCAGAACTGTACACTTTATTCAGAACTTTACACACCACTCCCAAAACTGTACACTTTATTCAGGACTTTACACACCACTCCCAAAACTGTACACTTTATTCAGAACTTTACACACCACTTCCAAAACGGTACACTTTATTCAGAACTTTACACACCACTCCCAAACTGTACACTTTATTCAGAACTTTACACACCACTCCCAAACTGTACACTTTATTCAGAACTTTACACACCATTCAGAACTGTACACTTTATTCAGAACTTTACACACCATTCAGAACTGTACACTTTATTCAGAACTTTACACACCATTCAGAACTGTACACTTTATTCAGAACTTTACACACCATTCAGAACTGTACACTTTATTCAGAACTTTACACACCACTTCCAAAACTGTACACTTTATTCAGAACTTTACACACCACTCCCAAAACGGTACACTTTATTCAGAACTTTACACACCACTCCCAAAACTGTACACTTTATTCAGAACTTTACACACCACTCCCAAAACTGTACACTTTATTCAGAACTTTACACACCATCCAGAACTGTACACTTTATTCAGAACTTTACACACCATCCAGAACTGTACACTTTATTCAGAACTTTACACACCATCCAGAACTGTACACTTTTTTCAGAACTTTACACACCATCCAAAACTGTACAACCTATCAAAACTTTACACACCATTCCCAAACTTTATACTTCATTTAGAAATGTATACACTATTCAGAACTTTAAACACAAATCAAAACTTTACACACCATTCCCAAAACTGTACACTTTATTCAGAACTTTACACACCACTCCCAAACTGTACACTTTATTCAGAACTTTACACACCACTCCCAAAACTGTACACTTTATTCAGAACTTTACACACCACTCCCAAAACTGTACACTTTATTCAGAACTTTACACACCACTTCCAAAACTGTCCACTTTATTCAGAACTTTACACACCACTCCCAAAACTGTCCACTTTATTCAGAACTTTACACACCACTCCCAAAACTGTCCACTTTATTCAGAACTTTACACACCACTCCCAAAACTGTCCACTTTATTCAGAACTTTACACACCACTTCCAAAACTGTCCACTTTATTCAGAACTTTACACATAAATCAGATCTTTAGCCACTGTTGAGAACTGTGCACTTCATTAAGAAGTCGATGCAGTTAGCAGTACACAGCTGTGATGTGTGTTTGATGCTGCTCTGAGACCAGTTGGGATGCTGCGCTACGTTGATTAGCATGTGACACAGCCGTTTTCCTCAAGTGACCTCCCTGATGATGCTTCTGCTTCACCCTGACACCTTAAAGAGCTCCGCAGTGCTTCTTTTACCACAGGCCGACATTTTATTCCTAAAACCTCAAAAAGAAGCAGACGTTTTTGTTACGTTTGTTCCCAGTTACGGCGATCAGGAGTGCTTCTGGACCACTGACCTGCTCAGTAACAAGCAGCTGACTGCATGCTGCAGCAAATGCTTCCTTCCTTGTTTTTGTGCCGATGTTGGAAATACAGGAAACCTTCCTCGGCATTGTGATACAGAACTCTCTTCCCACGTCGCCCCCCGCTACTCTCTCCTCACCAGGGCTCTGGGGAGTGCTGTGGATAGTGAAGTGTTGGACATTTTCTGAAATGGTTCCTAATTAGAGCTGTCTATGAAATTGATCTGCAATTATTATTTTTTTCTTCCTTACTTTAATTTTTATTCTGTTCTTTCACTTAATGCTAACGAGTCTTTACTGGTCACGTATACATTACAGCAAGGTGAAATTCTTTTCTGGGGTCAGAGCACAGGGTCAGCCATGATACAGCAGAGAGGGTTAAGAGCCTTGCTCAAGGGCCCGACAGTGGCAGCTTGGCAGTGCTTCTTCTTCTTCTTCTTCTTCTTCTTCTTCTTCTTCTTCTTCCCCTTTCCACCCTCTCCCCCTCTCAGTGACTCAGCTTATCTTGGAGCACTTGGCTCTCTTTCTCTCTGCACTCTTTTTGTTGCCTGTCCAAACTCTTGCTCTTTTGGCATGCAGTGTGTGTGTGTGTGTGTGTGTGTGTGTGTGTGTGTGCATGTGTCACGTTGCTGCTGCTCATGCATCGTGTAATGGTAAAGCGCAGCAGGTGCTGATGATGTAATTTCCTGGAGGAGGTCATAATTTGCCTCTCTGTCTCTCTTTCTCTCTCTCTTCCCCAAACACCCACCACACACACACACACACACACACTGATCCAAGTTCATTGTGTGTGTAGTGCAGTAAATGAGATTAGCTGTGTGGTGAGGATTGGCAGAGAGAGAAATGAGCGTGCACGAATCTGCACACATGGAATTTTACATCAGTTCCATAACAGCAGAGACAGTGGCGTGGACGCAGAGTTCCACTGCCTGCTGCTGTTGTTCTGCTGCATCAGTGTGTGTAATTACAGCGCCAAACTGTTTCACGTAAAACATTCACCGAGTTTCTGATCACTGAAACGAAAGAGAGACAGACTGAGAAAAACAGAGAGAGACAGACAGAGGAAAACAGAGAGAGAGACAGACTGAGAAAAACAGAGAGAGAGACAGACAGAGGAAAACAGACAGAGAGAGAGAGTGAGAAAAACAGAGAGACAGACAGAGGAAAACAGAGAGAGAGACAGACTGAGAAAAACAGAGAGAGAGACAGACAGAGGAAAACAGAGAGAGAGACAGACAGAGGAAAACAGAGAGACAGACAGACTTTTTTTTTTTACCTTTAAGACACCTTTAATGTATTCAATTTTGGTATATTTACATATCTACATTTTTTAAATAATCATTTTCATTTTAAAAAAGAAAAAAAAAGAAGAACCCCCTCAGACCTCCCACCCACACCCTCAACCCAGAAACCAGCTCCTTCATGATCAGCTCGTCTTTAATGAAGGGGGGGACGTTGGAAACAACGACCCGTGTCGCAGGGGCAGAAAGAGGGGTGACGTGTAGCATAGCACCTTTCAGCCATATTCCATTTTCAGACAGCACATCGGCGAATCTCTCTTTCTTTAGGAAAACAACCACCGCTTTGTTCATTCAGGAGGCGGAGTAGATGTTCTCACACCCGACCTGCTCTCCCACCGCCAGCACAACCTCCCCCACCTGTTCTCCATTCTCCGGTACACACCTGACGCCATGGCGGGGAGACGGCGTCTCCCCTCCGGCCTCAGGGGCCATGGCGACCCGCTCACTCTCTCCCGCTCTCAACTTTCACCAACCACCGATAACTCACATAATAAAGCGAGACAGAGAGAGAGAGAGAGACAGAGAGAGAGACAGAGAGAGAAAGACAGACAGACAGAGAGAGAGAGAGACTTGACTTTTAAAAGACAATTTATTCCACCATTAAAAATCTTTTTACCATACAGAAAAACATTCTATTTAACAGCCCATTACCAGTTAAAAGAGATCTCCGTCTTCTATAAAAGTCTCCCCTTTGTTTACTCTCCTTCTCTTCTCCAACATTAGGAGATTATTATTCATTTTTATAAAATTCATACTCTAATCTAATCTTAGACTCAACCAAGGCCTTGAATAAATTAACCATGTTGACTTCTTGTCCTTCCAATCCAATTTTATAAGCCTTCCAAATGCGTGTCCAACCAAAACGTTAGAAAAAGTGCAGATTTCCCACTTGTCATGAGAATATCTACACCCCTAAATAAACACTGTTTTTAAAAAAAAATGACCCCTAAACTACTGAAAACTCTCCAAAAGATTGAAGAGCGGAGACAATTTACAACATTCAGAAAAAACATGAAACACGGTGTCAAGATCATTACACGAAGTGCAAAGTGAGGAAGCGTATTTACATTTAAATAGAAACACTTTTGTTGGTAATACACAATGTAAAATCCACCGCTGTAGATCACCAGAACTTTTTAGTCGAGGGTTTTTATATGATAACCACCATGACGGTTTTTTGTTGTTGTGTTTAGGTCTTTATTAAACTTAGTGGCAGTGGTGGCTTGGCGTTTAAGGCTCTGGGTGACTGATTAGAAGGTCGGGGGTTCAAGCCCCAGCACTGCCAAGCTGCCACTGTTGGGCCCTTGAGCAAGGCCCTTAACCCTCTCTGCTCCAGGGGGCGCTGCATCATGGCTGACCCTGTGCTCTGACCGCAACTTCCTGACATGTGCTGTAATGTATATGTGACCAAAATAGACTCATGTCATGTTATTATCACTTGCTTCCGTCTTGGTCTCCAATACTAGTGACACTAGTTAGATTCTGTACTGGAAAAACACTCTCTATTTCTCAAATCAAACAAATTCCCAACTTTAGTCACCCAAGTTAAAACAAAGTTAGAAATATCGACGTTTGACATAGTACATTTTTGGGGAAGACCAAGGATTGTGCAGAAGTGCTTCATCGAAGCTAAATGTTCTTTTCGCTCTAACTTAAAATAACTCCAAACTTCAAGAACAGATCCGTAAAACTTGATCTCAAACATTTCCTGAAATCAGAAACGTTTGTTTGTTAAAATGCATCTGGTTTTTTTCCCTGTAGAATGGCAAGGCCTAAACTACTCCATGGTACAGGGTCCAACAAGTAAAGCAATTTTTGGGTGGTTCGTAACCTCATGGGTTTCACCTTAGAGGCTAAATGAATTAATCCTTGACTGCCCTTGATGGCAAGGAGACACAGTACCCCCGGGGAAGACATTAATCACCACCCCAAAAGAAGTCTACAAAGGTTTTTTGAAGTTCTGACAAAAGCTCCTCCGGAGGGTCCAACACTGTTAGACGATTCCACAGCATTGAGATGTTCACTACTAACACCCCGCCTCTGTAAGAAAGCTGGGCTTGAATCCACTTCCATCCCTGCAGCTTACCTGTAACTTTTTCTACAAGTCCTTCCCAATTCTTGTTCATATACAGCTCAGTCCCAAAAAAGGATCTTAACACCTTCTTTATTCCAAGGGACGCTGATGTGGAAGCTGAGGTGGCTTCTGATTTGACCTATGACCTAATAACAAAGTATCATTTTTTTCCCCAGTAGATCTGTGCAGAAGAAGCACTCTGAAAGATGTTGAGACATTAAAATGAGATCTTTAACATCATCTTCAGATCTCATGATCACTGTGATGTCATCGGCATACGCTGTTAGTTTCACTGTTGGTGTGTTTGAAAGGTGAGATGCTGGGACTGTAAATCCTTGCAGCTTCTCTCTCAACATCCTCAACATTGGTTCGATGGAAATCGTGTACAAGAGGCCAGATAAACTGCACCCTTGTCTTACTCCTCTACCTACAGAAAAAGCTCTTGCCAAAATTCTATTTATTTTCAGCATACTATAAACGTCCTTATAGAGAAGCCTTATCCATGAGGTAAACTGTTTCCCAAAGCCAAAGCCTTCAAGTATTTTGAACAGGTATTCATGGTCAACTTTATCGAAGGCTTTTTCTTGGTCCAAACACATGAAGAAGACCAAGATCCAATTTATGTAGTTCGGGTCAGTACACCAAAAAAAGAGAGAAGATTGTCAAATATAGATCTCTTTAGTACACAGTAGGACAGATCTTCATGGATGATGGATGCTATACATTTCTTAAGATTATTTATCAAAGTTTTAGATAGTATTTTATATAGTTCCTAAAAGAGAGACCGGTTGCCAGTTCTTTAATAAACCAAGATCTCCTTTCTTGGGTAAAAGAGTCCCTACAGCTCTTCTACAACTGAGGGGTAGGATTTTTGATTGAAAGCTTTCAAGAAACACAGCAAACAGATCCCATCCAATGAGGGACCAGAAGGCTTTGTAAAAATTCAGAAGTCAAACCATCCAACCCTGGTGATTTTCCTGAAGATTGCTGCTGGACAGCTTCAGTTAACTCTTGAAAAGACAAAGGTTTCTCCAGTTCAGCTTCATCTTCTCTGCCAAGCTGTGGAAGTCCATTTAACAGCTGGTTAGTTGCTCCAAGCTCACAGGCTCCAAGGTGCACTATATAAAGCTTCTTAAAAAAAACAGTAAAGTTTGCGAAAAATTTTGTCTCTTTCTCTTCCGTTATTTCATTTCCATTCGACAATTTAAGATGATTTATATTCTATTTTTCTCCAATGAGAAAGTCTTCCTCTATTGTTCATCTGAACATAAAATCTATCGGGCCGTGCACCGGTAACCGTGTTCGAATGAATTTTCACCCACGCATATTGTTCACAGCTAGGAAAAGCCTCTCTCCATACCTCCACAAGACCGTGATCCCGAACAACGGTTTTGAGAGTTTCAGCCGCACTCGGATGAGGTTCGACATGATTCCGATCCGTAGTGTAATCGAGAGTACGATTAACATCGCCAGCTAATGTTATCATTCTATTGTGCAGAACTTTTGAAATGACGTCTTTTTCATTTTTTTAAAGAAAGAAACTCTTTGTGCCTCATCATTTGGAGCATAAATATTAATAAGAGAGAGAGAGAGGTAACTCGTATAGCTTAATGTTGACCATTTGCATTCTGCCCGGTGTAATTTCTTCAGCTCTACTGTCTTGAATTGTAAATCCGATGAAATAAGACCCGCTACTCCGGCACTAACGTTTGAACAATGGCTAAGACAGGCTTTACCCTTCCACTCACTGAGCCACTGCACCTGATTACTCGTATCTGTGTGTGTTTCCTGCAGACTTGCTTTTTTCCAACGCAAAAAAATCGAACAAAGCGAATCGTTTTTCAGCACCACGCCGTCCGTTAACGTTCACAGATCCAAAATTTAAGGATGCCATGATGCTGATTATTAAATAAGAGACGAGTGACATCGCAACACAGGTCTCATTATCGTTTCTCTTCATTACAACCGAATATTCAAACCTTCTTCACTGTACATTTATCATACCTTTTACCTTTGTTATTTCCCAGAGGCGATATTCAGTATGTAAGCAGGCGATATTCTGTCTACTAAGTTCTTCATCGGTTGCTTTGTTCATTGCAGGTTTACACGACGCCATGAAGCGCTTCAAATCAGGGGAAAAATGCCTCAATTTGTGGTGTGCGAGCTCCTTTAGATCCATCGAGAGTCATTATTTGGCTTTACTGGGTACAGTCTAGAGCCGAGAGACTCTGTTCTTTTAGCACACACATCAGAAAGACTCGCTATGCTCTCCAGATCAACATCTGAATCATTTTCAGAGTGAGCATACTCTGAACTCATGGTGGACATCTGAGTGCGGCTATCTTCGGCGGCTTCACTTTCACCATCTGCTTTATTACTTAATATCCCTGTCTGTGATTTTTCTGATCGTTTATCCTCGTCATTGACGGTCAGAGTCGATGTTTCTCCACCGCTCGCCTGACTTACACTCTCCTCGTCTTTATCGTGATTTTCTACATCTCCCACATCGGTATTTCCTTTACGTGCTGTTTTAACATCTGGAACGAGGTGGTTATTTTGTCCGACGTTTCGCTCCGTCGTTTGCAGATTAGACGGCTCGTCTAAGAAACACCACATGTGGTCCGAGCTAATAAAGATTGGGTAATCTTTACCTTTGTTTGTGAGCTTTACAGCCCAATTGAGCGGATCTTCTTGTTCATTCGATGTGATGTATGTATATCGCCGAACAACATAACGTACTTGATATCCGGATGGAATCATTTTTATAGGCGCTGTTAAATTACCGTATCTTTCAAGAACGCCTTGAATAGTTTGGATCTTAATGAGCGGAGGAAGGTTTGATAGGACTGTTCTCTTCGATGGACTCGATAACAGCAGTACTGGCACGAACGTGTCGTTAATTTTAATTCCGCCTTCGATAGAACCGTCTACCATCTGAACATCAGCTTTATTTATCCCGGAAGCCGACTTGATATTTAAGCCACCGACCCGTTCGCTGACCGCAGCCAACACATCTCCCACAGGTATGGAGTCATCGGGTGGACATTTAAACCCATGTCTGAGACTCGAGCGTGAGAAATCTCCACTTCACCCCATTTGTCAAAGTTTGACGACCGGAGTCGGCGCGCAAAAAGTTTGATAAGATTCATCTTTTGTTTTGTTTTTTCCACGAAATCTTAAAAAAAGAGCAAAAATACATTAAAGTAACAAACTCTCAACGTGCTCCTAAACTCTAAACTCCTCCCACTACCCACAATCCTGAGACAGAGAGAGAGAGAACGACAGAGAGAGAGAACGACAGAGAGAGAAAGAAAAAGAGAGAGAAAGAGAGAGAGCGAAAGAGAGAGAGCGAGAGAGAGAGAAAGAGAGTGAGCGAGAGAGAGAAAGAGAGAGAGACAGAGAGAAAGAGAGAGTGAGCGAGAGAAAGAGAGAGTGAGAGAAAGAGAGAGTGAGCGAGAGAAAGAGAGTGAGAGAAAGAGAGAGTAAGCGAGAGAAAGAGAGAGAGAGACAGAGAGAGAGAGAAAGAGAGAGAGAGCGAGAGAAAGAGAGAGCGAGTGAGAGAAAGAGAGAGTGAGAGAAAGAGAGAGCGAGTAAGGGAAAAAGAAAAGAGAGAGAGAGAGAGAGAAAGAGAGAGAGAAAGAGAGAGCGAAAGAGAGACAGAGAAAGAAAAAGAGGGCAAAAGAGAGTGAGAGAAAGAGAGCAAGCGAGAGAGAGAATGAAAGAGAGAGAGAAAGAGTTTGTGAGAGAGAGAGAGAAAGAGAGAAAGAAAGAGTTTGTGTGTGTGTGTGTGTGTGTGTGTGTGTGTGAGAGAGAGAGAGAGAGAGAGAGGATTTTTTGTTAAGCATTATGTCCAGTTGTAGCACTGTTTACCCGCAGTAACACTTCATAACACAAAATACTTCATAAAGATAGAATTACAAACCTGTGTGTGTGTGTGTGTGTGTGTGTCTGTGTGTGTGTGTGTATGTGTGTGTGTGTGTGTTACAGTTACAGTTTGGATGTGAGGCAGAGTAAAGCACTTGTAAAGTCATCAGCAGTGTGTGAAATGGCCATCAGCTCCTGGAGGAGATGTGCACTATATTGGAACATGATGAGAGACAGTGTGTGTGTGTGTGTGTGTGTGTGTGTGTGTGTGTGTAGGGGTCGCAGGGACCTCTCGCTATGTCAGAGTGTTTTTCCATCATCAGTGACAAAACAAGCCGTGCAAGTGGTTGTATTTCACACACTCACACACACACACACACACACACACACACACACACAGTTCAGTGTGTTTATTGCCTCTAAGAATGATGGTGAGTTTCTCCACACTTCAGCGCACGTTCTGGGAAATGTTTACAAGGTTATTTATTTATTTATTTATTTATTTATTTTTGTAATATTTTGTATATTCTGCGTAATTTTATATTTCAGAATATTTCAAACACTGATACTTTTTTAATTGTTTTATATTTTATGTTTTACATATTTTACATTGTACATGTAGAAGGTTTTTTTTTTTTACCTTAAAATAAATATTTGAATATATAACATTTCCACATATTCGATTATGTTTGTGTAAAATACGGTATTTATTAATAATCATATCAGCTGATATATATATATATATATATATATATATATATATATATATATATATATAGTGTTCATATTTTTGCTTTAAACTCTGTTCTAAACCTTCTGTCATATCTGATTTATTTCACCTGCTCATTCGTACCTGTATCCTCTCACTGAGTACCTGAGACAGCAGTAACTATGGCAACAGCAAGCAGCTGCTGCCCTCCACGCTAACACACTGCAGACCTGGACTGACCTCAGTGTGTGTGTGTGTGTGTGTGTGTGTGTGTGGTCAGGTCCATAAGTATTTGGATACTCTTGCCTCTGTACCCCACCACGATGGGTTTGAAATGACGCAATCAAGACGTGAGTGAAGTGTAGACTTTCAGAGTCCCTCCATTTTCACAGACACAAAAGTAATTGGACAGTTGACTGATAAGCAGTTTCATGGCCGGGTGTGGCCTGTTCCCTCGTTATTTCATGAAAAATTAAGGGCGTAGAAGATCTCTCAACTCTCAATATGCAGTCCCGAGAGGTTTCGATGCAAGTGAAGGAGGCCATCATTAGGCTGAAAACCCCCCAAACAGACCCATTAGAGAGAGAGAGAGAGAGAGAGAGAGAGAGAGCGGAAACTTTAGGAGTGGCCAATTCAGCAATCTGGTACATTCTTAAAAAGGAGGAACGCCTTCCCGGAAAGTCTGGAAGGCCATGGAAGACGACTACAGTGGACGATTGCAGAATTGTTTCCTTGGTGACGGTAAACCGCTTCATAGCATCTAGCCAAGACAGGAACACTCCGAAGGAGGTAGGCGTCTCACTGTCAAAGTCTACAATCAAGAGAAGCCTTCATGAATGTAAATACAGACGGTTTACCTCAAGATGCAAACCACTGGGAACACTCGAGAGCAGAAAGGCCAGAGTAGACTTGGCTATAAAACCTCTAAAAAATATAAAAAATAAAAAACCAGACCAGTTCTGATGCAAGATTAATTTGCATCAGAATTATGGGAAGAGAAGAGTATGGAGAAGGAAAGGAAGGGATCATGTTCAGAAGTATACCACATCATCTGTCATGGTGGAGGCAGTGTTATGGCATGGACGTGTATGCCTGGTGTTTACTGATGATGTGACCTCCGAGAGAAGTATCAGGATGAATTCTGAAGTGTTTAGAGATATACTTTCTGCTCAGATTCAGTCACATGCTGCAAAACTCACAGAAACGTACCGCAAAAGCAACCCAAGGGCTTCTTAACCCAAAGAAATGAAATGTCCTTAAATGTTTGGTGACCTCAACCCAGTCGAGCTGCTTTTCGCTTACTGAAGACAAAACTGAAGGCAGAAAGACCCACAAACAAGCAGCAACTGAAGGCGGCTGCAGTAAAGACCAGGCGACGCATCTCAAAGGAGGAAGCTCAACAATTGGTGATGTCCATGGGGTCCAGACTTCAGGTAGTCACCGACTGCGAAGGATTTGCATCCAAGTGTTAAAAATAATCATAATATTTAAGATAATGTTAGTTAGTCCGATTACTTTTGAGCCTGTGAAAATAGCTGCAATTCCTGAACGGTCAGTGCAGCATTTTTGTTAATCCCCTTGAATTAAAGCTGAAAGTCTACACTTCGATCACATCTTGATTGCCTCCTTTCAAATCCGTTGTGGTGGGGTACAGAGGTAACAGTACCAACATTGTGTCACTGTCCAAATATTGTGTATATATATATATATATATGTGTGTGTGTGTGTGTGTGTGTAATATATATATATAATATATATATTATATATATACAGGGGCGGCTGTGGATCAGGTGGTAGAGCGGGTTGTCCACTAATCGTAGGGTTGGCGGTTCGATTCCTGGTCCACGTGACTCCACGTGCCGAAGTGTCCTCGGGTAAGACACTGAACCCCGAGTTGCTCCCGATGGCAAGTTAGCGCCTTGCATGGCAGCTCTGCTACCATTGGTGTGTGTGTGTGTGTGTGTGAATGGGTGAATGGCTTTGGATAAAAGCGCTATATAAGTGCGCCATTTACCATTTACCATATAATATACAGTACCCTCCAATAATATTGGTACCCTTGGTAAAACCCTTGGCAAAGAAGGCTGTGTCCTTTATTGTTTAACCTTTTGATCTTTTGTTCAAAAAATTCATGCAAATACTCTGCGGTTACGGATATCAAACAACTGCAAACACACGACAGGTTTCTCCAAAAAAAATATCTTGTTAAATATGTGTGTGGCACAATTATTGGCACCCCTTTAGTCAGTCCTTTGTGCTACCGCATGGTGTTGCCCAACGTGCTACAAAATGTCCAAGTATCTTTCAGAAGTATTTATCTACCAGAGAGCATGAAATTACAGAATGGTACATACTGTAGCTTAAAAAAGAAGAAGAGAAAAAGACTAACATAAGTAATGGATCGAACAGGAAATCAGATCAAATAATTACATAGGCTGTTGGGGGATCTGCAGAGAGAAATCATTTAGAGCCTGATTGGAGATTGGACATGGGGGAAAAAGTACACGATGAACCTGATATCCAAACTGATTTCATTCAGAGGTCTTTAAAATTATTTTTACTGCTATTTGTATTATGCTTTTTTTCTTTTCTTTCAGGAAACATTTCATTTCATATCCAGTCATATGAGGAAGCTACTGTATAACACCATGTCCCAAAGCGTTTTATTCCTCTTATACCACAGCAGCTGTTAAAGAACTGAAGCTGTTGTACACTTTGTCCATTTATAGTTACACTTAATCCTGTAGAACGTCCATGTACAAGCTTTCACAAGTATGAGGTAATTCAGCGTACCGCGGCGTACCGCAGGATCACCTCATCATCCTCGTGCTTTTTTTAACGGCCACACCTGTACGTTATAGCAGCAATAAACAGTCCTTCCCTCACCAGTCTCTCTTTATTCTCTCGTGAGGTTAATAAGACAAAAAAAAAAAAATGGCAAGACCGAGAAACCACAACGCGTAAACTCGTACTGCACAAGTCCCTGTGAATGATCTGTTACTATAGAAACGATAACGTATCAGAACGAGCGCGTTAATAAAAACTTGCGCTACTCTCAGAGCGGCCGTAGATGTTAGAGAAAATCAATCAACACCTTCTGACCAATCAGAATCCAGCATCCAGCAGCGCTGGGGTCTAAGCAGCTATAAACTGCCTAATAAACCAGACGAGATACGTATATTCAGAGGCCAGAGTTTTGATAGATGCACGTATAGTAAGCTAGAAGCGTAATGTACAACTGCAGAAGAGGAAACAGGATATACACCGCGCTGTAAATGTTGTCGTACGATCCTGCGGCGTTGTTGAACAGCCGGCCATGCCGCACTCGCTCTGCTTTTGTGCAAACGTGAAACAGAAGATCAAAAGCGGCAGCAGAAACGTGGGAGAATCATCTCTGAAACATGTTTTACTCACTCGCTTTCAAGGTGATTCATGATGAAGGAGCATTGGTTCAGCACTGTAGTAATAAAAAAACTTCTTTTTTTCTACTTTAAACCGCTCTTTTAATATACTCGGTCTAATGTAGGAATTTTTAAGGATTTTAAAAATATTTCTGAACAGCAATAAAACATGTTAACAAATAATAATAATAATAATCATCGTCTATATTTAATTATATGTATTTAATAGGTATATTTACTGCTTATAAATGTCGGATACAACGAAAAGCTGCACCTAAAAACAATAATACAAAAAAATAAATTATATACTGCTTATTTCTACTCTGTTATTTTTATTGCTGTTTATTTTGTGTTCCTTATTGTTAGGGATTTGGTGTGTGTAAATCTCTGTTGTGGGGTTGATTAACAATATTAAATGTATATTTCACATAACAGATGTTTACATATAGTCCGTTAGATAAGATAATAGCTGAATTTATAAAAGTTACCAAGTTCAAAAGTTTGCATACGCTTGATTATTAATACCGCGTGTCGTTACCTGGATGATCCACGACCGTGTTTATGTTTTGTGAGAGTTGTTCATGAGTCCCCTGTTCGTCCTGAGCAGTTAAACCGCCCACTGTTCTTCAGAAAAATCCTCCAGGTCCTTCACATTCTTTACTTTTCCAGCATCTTCTGCAGATTTGAGCCCCTTTCCAACAGCGATTTTATGTTGAGATCCATGTTTTCACACCGAGGACGACTGAGGGACTCGTACACGACTATTACAAAAGGTGCAAACGTTCACTGATGCTCAAGAAGGCAACACGATAGATTAAGAGCCAGGGGGGGTGTAAACTTTTGAACAGGATGATTCAAAAGTTTTCTTGTCAAAATGTACAGACTTTCAGCTGTTTGCGATGAACACATCAGACAAAAGCGATTGAAATAGTTCAACACAGCGAATGGTTCAAGCGGTTTCTCCGAATTCAACTGAAAATGCAACTTATAATGATTTCTCCAGTCTCAAAATTATTCACCCCCTTCATGGCGATCATCTCTAGTACTCAGTAGAGCTCCTTTTACTGTTCTGACCTGCTGTAAACGAGATGCAGAACTTCTGCAGCGTTCCTGAGGAACCTTCTCCCGTTCCTCATGAGCAACGGCCTCCAGTTCAGTAATATTCTTGGGTTTGTGCTGCAGCCGCCTTCTTCACATCCCACCAGAGATTTTCTATGGGGTTCAAGTCAGGTGACTGTGATGGTCCTATAGGATGGAACTTCTTCTGCAACCCAGCCTTGGTGGAATCTGAGGTACGCTTGGGATCATTGTCCTGTTGGAAGGTCCGATGACGCCCAAGCTTCAGCTTCCTCACAGACGGCGTGATGTTTTCTCCTAGGATTTCCTGATACTTCACTGAATCCATCTCGCCTTCCACACGCTGCAGGTTTCCAGTGCCAGAGGATGCAGAGCAGCCCCAGAGCATCACCGAGCCTCCACCATGCTCGACTGTGGACAGAGTGTTCTTTCCTCATTCTTCTTCCTCCAGACATACCGCTGATCCATTGTGCTGAAAAGTTCCAGTTTTGTTTCATCGCTCCACAGAACAGAATCCCAAAACTTCTGTGGATTATTTATATGATTTTGCGTGACTTTTCTTGTGCTTTTGGGTCAGTAGCGGTGAACGTCTTAGAGTTCTGACATGGAAACCTTCTGTGTTTAGTACGCGCCTTACTGTGCTCACTGAAACCTCAGTGCCTGTTACACCAAGTCTTGCTGCAGGTCTTTTGCCCGCACTCGAGGGTTTTTCACAACCTGCCTTCTCACAAATCTGCTTGCTGCCTTGATGGCTTCCTTTTTCTGCCCCGTCCAGGTATTTCATACATTTTCTACCCCTAGCCCGTTCAGGTATTTCATACATTTTCTACCCCTATCCAGTTCAGGTATTTCATACATTTTCTACCCCTATCCAGTTCAGGTATTTCATACATTTTCTACCCCTAGCCAGTTCAGGTATTTCATACATTTTCTACCCCTAGCCTGTTCAGGTATTTCATACATTTTCTACCCCTAGCCAGTTCAGGTATTTCATACATTTTCTACCCCTAGCCAGTTCAGGTATTTCATACATTTTCTACCCCTATCCAGTTCAGGTATTTCATACATTTTCTACCCCTATCCAGTTCAGGTATTTCATACATTTTCAACCCCTAGCCAGTTCAGGTATTTCATACATTTTCTACCCCTAGCCCGTTCAGGTATTTCATACATTTTCTACCCCTAGCCCGTTCAGGTATTTCATACATTTTTTACCCCTAGCCAGTTCAGGTATTTCATACATTTTCTACCCCTAGCCAGTTCAGGTATTTCATACATTTTCTACCCCTAGCCTGTTCAGGTATTTCATACATTTTCTACCCCTATCCAGTTCAGGTATTTCATACATTTTCTACCCCTATCCAGTTCAGGTATTTCATACATTTTCAACCCCTAGCCAGTTCAGGTATTTCATACATTTTCTACCCCTAGCCTGTTCAGGTATTTCATACATTTTCTACCCCTAGCCAGTTCAGGTATTTCATACATTTTCTACCCCTAGCCAGTTCAGGTATTTCATACATTTTCTACCCCTATCCAGTTCAGGTATTTCATACATTTTCTACCCCTATCCAGTTCAGGTATTTCATACATTTTCAACCCCTAGCCAGTTCAGGTATTTCATACATTTTCTACCCCTAGCCCGTTCAGGTATTTCATACATTTTCTACCCCTAGCCCGTTCAGGTATTTCATACATTTTTTACCCCTAGCCAGTTCAGGTATTTCATACATTTTCTACCCCTAGCCAGTTCAGGTATTTCATACATTTTCTACCCCTAGCCCGTTCAGGTATTTCATACATTTTCTACCCCAATCCAGTTCAGGTATTTCATACATTTTCCACCCCTAGCCAGTTCAGGTATTTCATACATTTTCCACCCCTAGCCCGTTCAGGTATTTCATACATTTTCTACCCCTAGCCAGTTCAGGTATTTCATACATTTTCTACCCCTAGCCAGTTCAGGTATTTCATACATTTTCTACCCCTAGCCCGTTCAGGTATTTCATACATTTTCTACCCCTAGCCCATTCAGGTATTTCATGTGTTCCAGCTCAAGCACATCTGCTGCAGCTAATGAAGCCCTTGATTAGTTTAGCATCAGGTGTGCTCGAGACAACACCTGTTCTGCATATCTGTGTGTTGTGAGGGATTCTATTCAGGGGGGTGAATCATTTTGAAACTGGAGAAATCATTATTTGATGATCATTTGATTTGTTCATTGCAAAACAGCTGAAAGTCTGTAAATTTTGTCAATCAACCTGATTTGCAAGGGCAGTCGAATAATTTCGATTGCAACTATAGATATATATTTTAAAGAGAGCTGAGGTGTGTTTTAAGTGGTATCGAGTCAGTTTATAGTGCAGGACTCACAGCGAGGGGATCAGTGTGTTAGAGCAGCACCTGGAGCAGCAGATACGCACCATTTCATTTCATCAGCTTCACTCTGTGTGTGTGTGTGTGTGTGTGTGTGTGTGTGTGTGTGTGATGATTGAGTTGGCTTTAACGTGAATGCAGCCATTGATATGTATGAGTTTCCCACTTACCAATGTAATCTCTGTGAGCAGGCCGAGTTCAGCACAGCTTATTGCTATACATACACACGAATGAAGCGCTGTCTAAACCCTGCGTGTGTGCGTGTGTATGTGTGTGTACGTGTGTACATTTGTGTGTGTGTGTGTGTGTGTGTGTGTGAGGGAGAGAGATAGGCTTGCTGCCCTTTCGTTTACGTCACACACACACACACACACACACACACTGCTTGGCAACAGATTGAACCAGCTTCAGACTTGAGGAGAAATTCACTTTACACAATTATACGCTTTACACATATGCAGCCACAGCGTGATATTTTATTTCATTTGACTTTATTTTACTTATTTTCTTTTTAGCTACATGTCTTCTGTATATTATTTATGACCAAAATATTTCCTTAAATGTGAACTTTTGATTGAAATGGCCAAATTTATCCCTACACTGAACATATCTATAAATAAATCTACATAAATAAATATAAATCACTTTATGGATGGAATTTTCTGACAGTCCTTATTTAGGCTGCGTTTATATTTCATTATTTTGCTGTGGCATGAATATGCGTTATTATCTATCAGTGGGCTGTACACTTTTAATTAAACAACGACAACAATAACAAAAAGGGGGGGAAAAAACCCCTAAAATCAATGTGTTTGTCTTTTGCTTGTTGTTTATTTTGAATCAGAAGGATCATAAGTTTAATTATGAATTAATTATTAAACTAATTATTAATTATGAACAGTGTGTGTGCGTGTGTGTGTGTGTGTGTGTGTTGCCTTGATTGAGGGTTGTAATAAATATTCCACAATGTTAACAATTAAACATAAATAAATAAATAAAAACGACAGCTGGCAGGATTTTAACAGATGTGTCACAGATGCAGGGCCGGCACCACGATGGGGCGTGAGGTGGCCCTCACTCAGATTGCCCCGCCCTCTCAGTTAAGATGAATGTGACAAAGGTTTTTAATAAAATGTTTTTTAAAAATTCATATATTTAAAAAATTCACAACACCCAAGTGCGTCGGCTTTTTAGCGTGAATATTAGAATAGCAATATTTTAATTATGTTATGAGTAGTCTGGTTAAGCTCGCTCCCTACATCATCCTAGACTCGCAATTTACACGCGCACGGAGAAGAAGAAGATTCTTTCCCACCAGTTTCGACACGGACAGCCACATTTATCCTGCCCAGTGACCACAGCAGATGAGAAAGCAAAAAACTCTGCTAGCTAAAAATGTATTGGCTTGTGTCATGTGATGCAAATCAGTGTGGGATCAAGGGGATGCTGGTGTTTTGTGTGTGTGTGTGTGTGGATGGAGTTGGATGGGGGGGTTGCGAGTATTGTTTGATTGGCCCAACCAATTTCGAATGTGTTCCGTGGTCCATGAGCTGCGGGTTGTATATTCTTGTCACTGTACTTCCGGGAGCATGATTCGACATGCTAGCATAGATCGACAGACTAGCCTATCAGTTTGTGCTACAGTACGATGTTGGGCAGTTCGACAGAACACTGGCCCCACAAAAACGCAGATTCTGGGCTGCATATGTTTTTCTAGTTGGGAATACTCTGCGTCAGGTCATCGCCCCCTTTCGGTATTGCAGACGCCCCCTCTTTGGTACGCCGCTGGTGCCAGGCCTGCACAGACGTTAATAGAGATTTTTGACACGGTATATTTCAGCATTCACCATCTGCTGTGGAAAACCTGCCTGAGATAAAATGTCTGTAAATGTTTGTCCTCTTAAATAAATAAACAAATAAATAAGCAAATAAACAAATAAAATAATTAAAGTAAAGCAAGAAATTGCTACTTTACACTTAATTTTCCTACCAGCCATGGATAGATGGATAGGTCAATGTGTGACAGACAGACAAACAGACAATGTATAGGACATAGATACATTCAGACAGACAGACAGACAGGCAGACAGACAGATAGATAGATAGATAGATAGGTCAATGTATAAGATAGATAGATAGATAGATAGATAGATAGATAGATAGATAGATAGGTCAATGTATAAGATAGATAGATATATAGTCAATATATAGGACATACATTCTGACAAACAGATACATAGATAGATAGACAGACAGACAGACAGGTCAATATATAAGTGATAGATAGATAGCTAGGTAGATAGATAGATAGATAGACATATTGACAGACAGATGGATAGAAAGATAGACAGACAGACAGGTCAATGTATAAGACCGCCAGATAGATAGGTCAATGGATAGGACATATTCAAACAGACAGACAGACAGACAGACAGATAGATAGATAGATAGATAGATAGATAGGTAAATGTATAAGATAGATAGATAGATAGATAGATAGATAGATAGATAGATAGATACAGTAGATAGATAGATAGATAGATAGATAGATAGATAGATAGATACAGTAGATAGATAGATAGATAGATAGATAGATAGATACAGTAGATAGATAGATAGATAGATAGATAGATACAGTAGATAGATAGATAGATAGATAGATAGATAGATACAGTAGATAGATAGATAGATAGATAGATAGATAGATAGATAGATACAGTAGATAGATAGATAGATAGATAGATAGATACAGTAGATAGATAGATAGATAGATAGATAGATAGATAGATAGATATAGTAGATAGATAGATAGATAGATAGATATAGTAGATAGATAGATAGATAGATAGATAGATAGATAGATAGTCAATATATAGGACATACATTCTGACAAACAGATACATAGATAGACAGACAGGTCAATATATAAGTGATAGATAGATAGATAGATAGATAGATAGACAGACATATTGACAGACAGACGGATAGACAGATAGATAGACAGACAGGTCAATATATAAGTGATAGATAGATAGATAGATAGATAGACAGACATATTGACAGACAGACGGATAGACAGATAGATAGACAGACAGGTCAATGTATAAGACTGCCAGATAGATAGGTCAATGGATAAGACATATTCAGACAGACAGACAGACAGACAGACAGATAGATAAACATATAGACAGACAACTTAATAACATATAAACATGCTAAAACATATAAAAATATACTAAAAACATATTGAAACATACTAAAACATTTGTAACGTGTGTCATTCCATATTTATAGTGATTATTAACTAATATTGAGCAATAATGGACATTTTGCCAGTTGAAATGTTTGGATTGTGTTTGAGTCTATTGTGGTGTTTTTTTAAATGTACACTTTTCAATATAATTTGAAATGTAACTGCAACAGACCAGGATTTCTCAAAGATTGGACTTTTTATTGGTGTGTAAAACAAACTGTTGAGAAATGCTTAACGATGCTTTATAATTCTGCACAAGTCATTATCAGTCAAAACAGTAGTACAGGAAATAATTATTATAAGAAACAACGCCTCACTGGGGACATTTTTATAGTTAGATTTAAAAAAATAAATAAATTCTAACAGATTGCCAAATTACAAATAATTGTAATGTGGGAAAGCGAGAGACTATTATAATGATTTATGAGCACATCCCTAATAAAAGGCATAACTGTTAATCCATTGAGCGCAGGATTTGGTTATGTCATTGTCCATAATTCAAGTTTTAGACCACTTTTTTCCCTGTAGAATTCTGAAACTGCAAAAATGTCAAAAGATCCTGTAACGTCTCTCAACCAGCTAGCGTTATCTTTACGCAATAATGCAGTACCAAACTATCGTTCCAGTGCTGTTTAGCTATTTCATTTTGGTGTAATTAGACATCTATGTGCTCTATTCACAGACTCCACGTCGATTATTATGCCTTTCACTTTTATCTAATTCAATTTAGCTCCATTAATTCGGCTACAATTACGCTGTGACTGAGCTGAAGGACGCTGGGTGTTTGAGTCTGTGTGAAGAGATGGAGAGAAAAAAGGCTAGGGGAGAAGAAAAGAGGTGCATGTGTATAAGAAAAATAGAAATATAGAAAAGAAAAGAGGAGATACTTAGTTATTTTGTTCTCCAGAGTAGTTGATCTATTACAGTGCTGAAACATTAGAGTATGACTGATCAGAATGGTGTAGTCTTTATTGTGGATGAGTCATAGTATTACATCAGACACTTATGTGTGTGTGTGTGTGTGTGTGTGTGTGTGTGTGTGTGTTAAAGAGAAATAAAGAGTCTTATACCTAGGTGAGTACACGTGAGCAAAGTGATTTGAATTTCACTGCCCTTATACACATCTAATCTTTCCTAATATATTCCAACATATAGTAAATGGTCTGCATTTACATAGCGCCTTTTAACCTTAGCGGTTCTACAAAGTGCTTTACACTGTTTCTCATTCACACATTCACACACATACTCACACACCAGTGACAGCAGAGCTGCCATGCAGGATGCTAGCCTGCCAGCTTGGGCTTCAATGCCTTGCCCAAGGTCACTTCAACATGTGGAGGTACGTGGGCCAGGAATCAAAGTGCCAACCCTGTGATTACCACCTGAGCCACCGCCACCCGACATATAAGGGTTATGGGGCTTATTTAAGGGTCCAGTTATTGCTTGCTGGCAGACCTGGAGCAACTGGGATTAACCAAGGCTCAGAACTCTAAATAAACTCTAATTAGCCTGAAAAGCTAAACATAAGAAAAAAGAAAATGAGCATCAAAGAATGTTATTAGCGAACAAGTGGAGCCCCAAAGACTGGGACTAACCAAAAGTCAGAGCCATAATGACTGGACTAACGAAGAGTCAGAACCACAGTGACTGGGAATAACCAAGAGTCAGAACCACAATGACTGGACTAACCAAAAGTCAGAGCCATAATGACTGGACTAACGAAGAGTCAGAGCCACAATGACTGGACTAACCAAGAGTCAGAGCCACAATGACTGGTCTAACCAAGAGTCAGAGCCACAATGACTGGGCTAACCAAAAGTCAGAGCCACAATGACTGGTCTAACCAAGAGTCAGAGCCATAATGACTGGTCTAACCAAGAGTCAGAGCCACAATGACTGGTCTAACCAAGAGTCAGAGCCACAATGACTGGACTAACCAAGAGTCAGAGCCACAATGACTGGACTAACCAAAAGTCAGAGCCACAATGACTGGACTAACCAAGAGTCAGAGCCACAATGACTGGGCTAACCAAAAGTCAGAGCCACAATGACTGGACTAACCAAGAGTCAGAGCCACAATGACTGGACTAACCAAGAGTCAGAGCCACAATGACTGGACTAACCAAGAGTCAGAGCCACAATGACTGGACTAACCAAGAGTCAGAGCCACAATGACTGGACTAACCAAGAGTCAGAACCACAATGACTGGTCTAACCAAGAGTCAGAGCCACAATGACTGGGCTAACCAAAAGTCAGAGCCACAATGACTGGTCTAACCAAGAGTCAGAGCCACAATGACTGGACTAACCAAAAGTCAGAGCCACAATGACTGGGCTAACCAAAAGTCAGAGCCACAATGACTGGTCTAACCAAGAGTCAGAGCCACAATGACTGGGCTAACCAAAAGTCAGAGCCACAATGACTGGACTAACCAAAAGTCAGAGCCACAATGACTGGACTAACCAAGAGTCAGAGCCACAATGACTGGGCTAACCAAAAGTCAGAGCCACAATGACTGGACTAACCAAGAGTCAGAGCCACAATGACTGGACTAACCAAGAGTCAGAGCCACAATGACTGGACTAACCAAGAGTCAGAGCCACAATGACTGGACTAACCAAGAGTCAGAACCACAATGACTGGGCTAACCAAGAGTCAGAACCACAATGACTGGACTATCCAAGAGTCAGAGCCACAATGACTGGTCTAACCAAGAGTCAGAACCACAATGACTGGACTAACCAAGAGTCAGAACCACAATGACTGGACTAACCAAGAGTCAGAGCCACAATGACTGGACTAACCAAGAGTCAGAACCACAATGACTGGACTAACCAAGAGTCAGAGCCACAATGACTGGACTAACCAAGAGTCAGAGCCACAATGACTGGACTAACCAAGAGTCAGAGCCACAATGACTGGACTAACCAAGAGTCAGAACCACAATGACTGGACTAACCAAGAGTCAGAGCCACAATGACTGGACTAACCAAGAGTCAGAGCCACAATGACTGGACTAACCAAGAGTCAGCATGTTTGTTGCTATTTTTCTGAAAGTTATCTTGAAAACAAAAGATTAGAAATATCATTGTTTTGCTTTCTCTTAAGACTTACATGCCCTCACTGGTCTTCCTTTACTGAATTTGTGTCTGTTTTCTTTGTACTGTCATCATATTTTCATAGTGTTATTGCAAAAGCTTTGAACGAAAAGTACGGGAAAGGATGAGACGAGCTTCAAATGCAAATCTTGGTCAGCTTAATATTATATAATATAACATAATATAATATAATGATGTTTAGATAATTATAGGTCAAGTCTTTAAGTAGCTTTTTGCTTTGTTTTTGATGAGAGACGTTAAAATCATTACGATTTTCCATCGCCAATTTGGCATTTGAGATCTATAGCCTGCTGAGTCATTCTTGTGGAACACACCCAATTGTTATTCTGAATCCATCAGAAGGAATGAGCTCTTTTGAACGGCCCTAATGAGTGACCTTTAGACTATTGACATGTGACATCAGAGCCTCGACCCCCATCATGTAACGGGGCCCACATTAACCCTGCTGTTTCTGAGGCTGGACAGTTCTCATCTCGCCAAATTTGCTTTTATGTGTTAATGTGCTTTGGCATTGGATTCTCATTACATGCACACGTCTGTCCCTGAACAAGCGCTGGTATTATTTCATCATTAACCTGAGAATGAACGCATTTGCAATTAAGCATTTGTGAATCAACTTGTACTTTTATATGGCATTATGAATAACGTGCATAAAAAAAAAAACTGCACAAAGATTTTGCACTTTCCATCACAGATTCGTATGATTCAGTGAATCATACGAATCGACTCGACTCATCCGACTCTGTGTCTGTTGCCAGAAATCTCGCAGCTGCGTTGTCAGTGATCCTTTCACGAGCTGTCAGGATAAATGGATCTAAATGTATGTGCACTGGAGTTCTCTGTCAGAGGCTCTGCGTTTTGAAAACACAACACTCTCATTTCCTGAATGAATCATCTGACAGATGCCAGATAAAACTTTATATTCTTCAAAAAATATCAGTTTTTGGGGGAAGTGGTTCAACAATGTGCTCCAAACTGGAAGCTAAGAACCCTTCTTGAAGAATATGCACGTAACACATGTAAGCGTATAACGTCTTAAATGAATCATCCGAGGATTCTAGTGTTTATGTGGCCTATGTAGTGAATAGGGTGTGGTTTGAGATGCGCCCACAGTGGACCGATGCTGACGATATGTTTGTGATGGTATTTATGTAGCCAGTAGTGTGTGTTATGGATTAGGACATGTTCATAGTGAACTGAACTGTATGTTACAGCGTTTATATGGCCTATATATTGAATAGGGTGTGGTTTGGGACACGCCCACAGTGATAGTGAGTGATTTGTGATGGTGTTTAAATAGTGAGTACTGTAGATCAGAAATGGTCTGGGATGCATGAGATGGTGTTCGTGTGGCCTGTATAGAAAATATGGTTTGGGACATGCACATAGTAGACTGAGATGTGTGTTGGTGTTTATATGTCCTATATAGTGAAAAAGGGTGTGGGTTTGGGATGTGTCCACAGTGGACATTCACGATGGGCTTGGTGTAGTGAACAGAGTGTAGTGTGTTTTGGGACACGCCCACCGTGCACTGAAGATGTTTGCAGTGGTGTTTATGTGGAATATACAGTATAGTGAATAGGGTGTGTGGATTGGGACACGCCCACAGCAGACTGAGAAGTACGTGATGGTGTCCATGTGGCCTACAACCACAGAAGACAGAATATAGTGAGATGTTTCTGATAGTGTTTATATGAGGAATGACTCGATACTATCGTGTACGGAGTAGTGAGTGGGGAACAGGGCACAGCACAGTTTTGGACACAGTGCATCGTTGTTGAGTCTGGCTGTAGGGAGCTTGCATGCAACATTTGTATGTGTGTGTGTGTGTGTGTGTGTGTGTGTGTGTGTGTGCGTGCACTGGTGTGTGACGCAGCATCTGTTCTCCTGTAGAGTTCTCTCACACACTGACCTTTCCCTAATGACTTCTCATGCTTTGTGTACTCTGCAGTCTAAAGCACTTAAGCATCATGAGGCCGTACACACACACACACACACACACACACGCGCGCGCACACACACCACCTCCTCGTCTCTGAAATCCCCCCGCTCGCCTGAGAGATTATATTCTTTATATTAATGTCAGATTTACTTGAGTGGGGTGGCGTTTATGAGACGAGGTGTCGAGTGTTCACACCTACCGAACGGGATCTCGGGAGGTTTGCGTGTTTTACGGCACGTTTTAGGAGAGAATCCTTAAAATCATTAAAATCTCATTCTTTTGAGCGTTACATCCAGGTTCGGAGGATGATAACAACACATCTGCTGAGACAAAGAGACAGCGAATGGTTCTCCAGATGTGCATCAAGCAACAGTAAGAAAACAACAAGGCAAGAGTCGGGAGTGAGCGCTACTCAGGGTTGCCAGGTTTCAGCAAAATTTCCAGACCGACTGTATCTAAAACACACACACACACACACACACACACACACACACATACACACACACACACTGAAACTAGCCCAAAAATTTCAGGCACTAGAAAGCACATTTTTCTCAGTGTGTAACCCTATCGCTGCTTAATAATACAGTGACAGAGTTTAGTGCGTAACATGGCGTCATGGACTCCCCCGAGATCAAAGTAAAGGCAGTGTTGAAAGTTTACTCTACTCTAACTTATCTGCTTCAGCTCGTTATCTCATCACCCAGCCATGAGGGAGATCGGAATCAGATCAATTAAAATCGACCACGAGACACAGAGAGCGAGAAGACGGCTGATCGAGACGTGTTTCTGAGCCGGTCGAGCCGAATCAACACGAGACGATCTGTTTCTGTTCCTCCAAACGCCACTTCAGAGCCAATAAGTGGCGGGATCGATGGCGCTCTCGCTTCACAGGAGCAAAGAGAGATGTTCTTTTATGATCCGAAGCTGTGGATTTAATCCGATCGGAATTTGGTGACAGAGAGGAAAAAGTCTATAAAGGTGTCGCGTCTGCAGTTTATCACCAGTCACATACACACACACACACACACACACTAACACACACACACACACACACACACACACACACTAACACACACACACACACACACACTAACACACACACACACACACACACACACACACTAACACACACACACACACACACACACTAACACACACACACACACACACACACACACACACTAACACACACACACACACACACACACACACACTAACACACAGACACACACACACAACCACAACCACACACACACACACACACACACACACACACAACCACACACACACACACACACACACACAACCACACACACACACACACACACACACACACACACAACCACACACACACACACACACACACACACACACATACACACACACACAACCACACACACACACACACACACTAACACACACACACACACACACACACACAACCACACACACACACACACACACACACACACACACACAACCACACACACACACACACACACACACATACACACACACACACACAGCCACACACAACCACACACACACACACACATACACACACAACCACACACACATACACACACAACCACACATGCACACACACACAACCACAAACACAACCACACGCACACACACACACAACCACACACACACAACCACACACACACAAACACACACACACACACAAACACACACACACACACTCACACACACACACAACCACACACACACTCACACACTCACACGCACAACAAAACACACACTCACACACACATACACACACAACCACACACACACTCACACACACAAACGCAAACACACACACGCACAAACGCACACACAACCACACGCACAAACACACAACCACACACACACACACAACCACACACACACACACACACAACCACACACACAACCACACACACACACACAACCACACGCACAAACACACACACACACGCATGCACAAACGCACACACAACCACACACACAACCACACGCACCAACACACAACCACACATGCAGTCACACACACACACACACACACGACCTGCTGGTGCTTTTAACCCACTCACAGTCACAATATTAATTGACCTTTTGATGTCTTTGTGTTACAATAAATTCACTTTTTATGGTGGAAAAACGTAAAAGACAATTCTGTCTAAACTGTGCAGATTCCTTATTAACTATTTAGTGAAGGAGGTGTGGCCTCTGTACCTTTCAGTGAAGGAGGCGTGGCCTTTGTACTTGTCAGTGAAGGAGGCGTGGCCTCTGTACATTTCAGTCTCAGTGAAGGAGGTGTGGCTTCTGTACCTGTTAGTCTCAGAGAAAGAGGCATGGCCTCTGTGTGTGTGTCAATCTCAGTGAAGGAATCTTACCTTTCAGTCTCAGTGAAGGAGGTGTGGCCTCTTTACCTTTCAGTCTCAGTGAAGGAGGTGTGGCCTCGTTACCTTTCAGTCTCAGTGAAGGAGGTGTGGCCTCTTTACCTTTCAGTCTCAGTGAAGGAGGTGTGGCCTCTTTACCTTTCAGTCTCAGTGAAGGAGGTGTGGCCTCTGTCAGTCCCGGAGCCACACACAGAGCTGAACGCAGAGCTGAACACATTCAGTTAGCATGATGGAACCAGAGAAGCTGTGGTGTGGCTTTAATGAGCCCGTGCCTCATTCTGCAGGGATCAGGGAGTCTCTTATGTTCATCGCCTTAATCAGACCAGGAGCAATCAATGCTTCTGCTTATCTCTGATTGGCCGACTTAACTTCTCACCATGGCGACTATTTGCAGTCCTCCATTTAGATGAGCTGATATGGATGACCTCAGTGTGGGGTTGTGAGGAAGCTTATAGCAGGACAGAGTGTGTCTCCACAAACCTCTGGAACCTGTGTAGCCAGTTTACTGACAACAAATCATCTTTTATATACATATGCACATGCAGTTAAATGATTTCTTTATTCAAGAATCTGCAAATGATCATATTTTAATCGTTATTTTTATCTTCTGTCTATCTAACAGTTAAAGCCGTAAAAGCTTACCGTAACATTTGAGACTAACTCCAGTTAATATTTTTATATACTCCATTCATAATGTACTACTAGATAGTCTGCTGATTTATCTGTTTACTGACAGCTAAACTTTAATTATATTTAACACTTAAAATAATTAACACTCAAAATTCTCCCACTTTATGTCTTTAAAGTTTCTGTTAATATATAAAGAAATGGCATTTTAAAAACATTTTTAATTTCTTAAATTGGACAAATGTCTGTGATAATTGTGACTGAATAATTAAATAAATAAATAACGAGCCTTATTGTATAGCAGCTATCATAATAATAACAACAATAACAACAACAACAACAACAATAATTATAACAATAATTATAACAACAACAACAACAACAACAATAATAATAATAATAATAATATAGCGCTTTTTCCATTTCAAATCCAAATAGTACAAGCAGAGAAAAAACTGAAAAAACAATTATAAATAATGAAGAATATTTCTTTCTTTATTTGTTTGTTTGGTTTTTTGATTAATAATAAATCCATGAGCATTAATCCATGAACGTTATTGAAAAGTAATGAAAAGTAAATAAATGAAAAGTATAGAGTATTTAGCAAGACAGAATATATATATATATATATATATATATATATATATATATATATATATATATATATATATATATATATATATATTATGTATGTATTATATATATATTTATGATATATATATAATATGTAATTGGATTGTGGAATTTTATTTCAGAAAGTTGTTTAACCCCGAGCACTTTGCGCATGTTTTAGCAGATTTATTTATTTATTTATTTTTTGCTTTACTGCTGCTTGTCAACCTCAAGCCACTTTTCTTAAAAGCCTGTCACAAAGACACGAACTAATGAGCCCTGCGATGTCCGTTAGTCTCCATGGAACAAAACACACACACACACACACACTTTTTGACAGTATAAGAAACATGGTGTAAAATATTACATTTTGAAAAAAAATTAAAAAACAGCAGCGGAGCTAACTGATCTGAGATCTGTCCTAATGGGTGTGGCCTAATATTCTAATGAGCTTGATTGATGGCACTTTGTGTGAGACTCTGGATTGTTCAACCTCCATGTAGCAACCAAACAATTATAGAGTTATACAGTAACTATGCATGCTAGTTTAGCTTTCTCTCTCCAGATTAGCTTTCACTCTCTACGTTAGCTTTCACTCTCTACGTTAGCTTTCACTCTCTACGTTAGCTTTCACTCTCTACATTAGATTTCACTCTCTACATTAGCTTTCACTCTCTACATTAGCTTTCACTCTCTACATTAGCTTTCACTCTCTATATTAGATTTCACTCTCTACATTAGCTTTCACTCTCTACATTAGCTTTCACTCTCTACATTAGCTTTCACTCTCTATATTAGCTTTCACTCTCTACATTAGCTTTCACTCTCTATATTAGCTTTCACTCTCTACATTAGCTTTCACTCTCTACATTAGCTTTCACTCTCTACGTTAGCTTTCACTCTCTACGTTAGCTTTCACTCTCTACGTTAGCTTTCACTCTCTACATTAGCTTTCACTCTCTACATTAGATTTCACTCTCTACATTAGCTTTCACTCTCTACATTAGCTTTCACTCTCTACATTAGCTTTCACTCTCTATATTAGCTTTCACTCTCTACGTTAGCTTTCACTCTCTACATTAGATTTCACTCTCTACGTTAGCTTTCACTCTCTACGTTAGCTTTCACTCTCTACGTTAGCTTTCACTCTCTACGTTAGCTTTCACTCTCTACGTTAGATTTCACTCTCTACGTTAGCTTTCACTCTCTACGTTAGCTTTCACTCTCTACGTTAGCTTTCACTCTCTATATTAGATTTCACTCTCTATATTAGCTTTCACTCTCTACATTAGCTTTCACTCTCTACATTAGATTTCACTCTCTACGTTAGCTTTCACTCTCTACGTTAGCTTTCACTCTCTACATTAGATTTCACTCTCTACATTAGCTTTCACTCTCTATATTAGCTTTCACTCTCTACATTAGCTTTCACTCTCTACATTAGCTTTCACTCTCTACATTAGCTTTCACTCTCTATATTAGCTTTCACTCTCTACATTAGCTTTCACTCTCTATATTAGCTTTCACTCTCTACGTTAGCTTTCACTCTCTATATTAGATTTCACTCTCTACGTTAGCTTTCACTCTCTACGTTAGCTTTCACTCTCTATATTAGCTTTCACTCTCTACATTAGCTTTCACTCTCTATATTAGATTTCACTCTCTACATTAGCTTTCACTCTCTATATTAGCTTTCACTCTCTATATTAGCTTTCACTCTCTACGTTAGCTTTCACTCTCTATATTAGATTTCACTCTCTACGTTAGCTTTCACTCTCTACGTTAGCTTTCACTCTCTATATTAGCTTTCACTCTCTACGTTAGCTTTCACTCTCTACGTTAGCTTTCACTCTCTACGTTAGCTTTCACTCTCTGCGTTAGCTTTCACTCTCTGCGTTAGCTTTCACTCTCTACGTTAGCTTTCACTCTCTACGTTAGCTTTCACTCTCTACGTTAGCTTTCACTCTCTACATTAGCTTTCACTCTCTATATTAGCTTTCACATTCTACATTAGCTTTCACTCTGTATATTAGATTTCACTCTCTACATTAGCTTTCACTCTGTATATTAGATTTCACTCTCTACATTAGCTTTCACTCTCTTCGTGTACTCTGTAGCTAGCTGTATTGTTTGCGTAACATTTTAAGATGTCGATCATCCTGACACTTTGAAGCGAGTGTGTGATGATTTCATTATGCTGTTTGTACGTTACTACTAGCATCCATTACTTGTTAACTTTATTAGCCTTGTAGCTCCAGTGCAAAAGTAAAGAAGCACAGCTCAGACTCTCAGCCTAAGCTATTGCTTTAAAGCGAAACAAAGTGACATGAATTGAATGTACTGTAGTGTTGGCAGCTGCTGAGTCACAGGGACTCCAGATGTCCTTTACTGAGGTTTTTCCAGAAACCGTTGCCAGTCCATAGCAGGGGGTCAGAACACACACACACACACACACATGTACACGCACAGGTAACGTCATCATGGCTAAGGTAATGGTGAAGGTCAAAAACACATGCTAGATCAAAATCAGAAAAATTAAAAATAAGGAACTCGGCTCAGAAATACAACATACGAACAAAGACACAGGTGAGAAGAGGGCGTGGCCAAGGAACAACTGGAGCAGGAGCTGAGGAGGAAGGAACAGTTAGTCCCAAATCATGTACATCGTAGCGTATTTGTACGCTGATGATGTTTTAGGCATGGTGTGTACTTAACGCATGATTACATTGA